>NW_027270911.1:5060000-5342500 GCF_040938485.1 Diadema antillarum
ATGTCAGAAGTCTGATAGAAGAAGCCAGTTTAGGGTTCCTGCGCATAAGCCGAAAAAGGTAATTTTTGTACCAATAAGGGCATGTTTGTTTTTGTGGGGGTTTTTTATTCACTGAAATAAGCATCTTTGACGTAATGGTTATTCAAGTAATCCTTATAAATTGTAATTTCCAGCACTTGCACCTGAGAGTGAAAAGTTTTATTTTGTAATATCAATGGAAAAAATATATAATATGTCAATAACATTCAATAAAACATGATGAAATGGATGCTTTCCATAAAATTAATGTTTTTATAATACTGACGGGCCATTCTGGTCACCTGCCCAAGTTCATCCGTTGGATGAATTCCACAAATTGTGGCATCGGGCAAACCTATGCATGATGTCGCTTTGAGGTGCTTGTAACCAACCGACAAAAAAGAAAGAAAGAAAGAAAGAAAGAAAGAAAGAAAGAAAGAAAGAAAGAAAGAAAGAAGGAAGGAAAGAAAGAAAGCAGGAAAGAGAGAAAGAAAGAAAGAAAGAAGGAAAGAAAGAAAGAAAGATCACGATTGTATACCGTATACTTTCTCCTGAAATTTGCAAGATGTGTGTGTTTGGGGGGAGGTGGTGGTGGTTCCTTGCAAACCCAGCCCTAAAAGCTGTCTTTGCAAAATATCATGGTTTCGTACAACATGTACGGTATTTGAAAATTGCGGGCATGTCATGTTTATACGCAGAAACATACTGAAATGGAATGAAATGAAATCTTTCTGCATTTGAATTCGAAAGAAAAAAAAAATCATGATGTCCATGCGGCGAATTTTGTTGAGGAATCCAAACTCACACAAGGTACAATAGCGACCTCACATCACTAGGTGGGGCTGATCCATTCTATCTGGAGGTGTGAGACCCATGCTGCAGTCGAACGTTCATTCACACGTGGAAAAAAATGGCCGGAGACAGTGACAACAGCGAGACACAGAGTGCTGGAATTCCAGAAGCGGTTTTTCTGGTGAGTAAATCTAAGGCTTTACGTGGATGATGTTGTGCGTTATTGAGTATTCACTTATAGTTTTAAGAGACATTAGATATTCCGAACTGTTTGCGTGAGGTGAGGTTTTAGGGAAGTAGTAGGTGTACTGTGTGCAGTGGACGTTCACTCTTGCCTGGCTGCGGGAGCTTCACATGGACGGACGCGGACGCCTGCCTGCTGGGGATGGAGTGGCCGTGCGATCGCTATCCGCCAGCGAGGCGGGCGGGCTTGCCATGCCCGTTGCCGACTCGCTGCTGATGACATGTCACATGAGTGATGAGTGATGTGCACGCTGGTGGTAGGGCTACTGAGAATTTCGGCGTAGCATCACAACAAATCAGATGTTGAGGATAGATCTTGTAGTGACACTAGTAGTGTTCCATGACCTATGGGATGGCTGTTCCCTGTGCGGCTGTGGGTAACCATGTGTAATCAGTCCGGGAAACCCGCTCATGAGGACTGCTCCCCCGTACGAGGACTGCCCTGCCTCATGAGGACCCCCCGTACGCCTCATGAGGACCCCGGGGGAAGGCCTCAAGAGGCCCCCTATTCACTTCTTATTCATCTCACATCTGACGTACAAATTGTCGCAACTTTGCACGGTGATTTTTTGTTACACACACATGTCCACTATCCATGATGAAAAGAAGAAAAAATCCTGTCTGTTTTTTTCTTCAAAAATCGAGTTTTAATCAACCGATGCAGAGCATTCATCAAAATATGGGCGCCAGCGTGTTCGCACAATGCAAGACTGCCGCACCTAGCGGCCTGATCCGACTATATATTTTCGGTGCTTTTTTCTGCGGCTCTCACCTCTCCGCGCGCGAATCAGCCTCGTGAAGCTGAAGTCTGACATCTTTTTACACAAATTCGCAACGAGAAAAATAAAATCAGTACTAACCTGATCTTGTGCATATACTCCAAATTACTATTCCACACTGATAGAGTAGGTGGGTACTCCAGTTTCTTAGCAAACTAATCACTTTGCAAGTATGATGGGTTCACTTTCTTCGTCAATTCCGCCGTCCGCTAAACTTTGGGCGCTTTTTCTCGAATCCCGCGACGAGACGTCGCATCACATCACGCATCCCCATTAGCACATACAGACAGCGCGCAAGCTGTGAGATTTTCAGAGCGAGCTTGCGCACGCACCGAAGGATACTGCATCCCGTGGTGCGTGCGCAAGCTCGCTCTGAAAATCTCTCAGCTTGCGCGCTGTCTGATGTGCTGGAAAGAGTTCTGTGGCTGGATGCGTGATGTGATGTGACGTCGCACCGCGGGATGATTCCAGGAAACCGCCAAAACTGGCCAAAGGTAAGCGGACAGGGCGGAATTGACGAAGGAAGTGAACTCGTCATACCTACAAAGTGATTAGTTTGCTAAGAAACTTGAGTACCCATCTACTCTATCAGCGTGGAATAGTAATTTGGAATATATGCACAAGATCAGGTTAGTACTGATTTTATTTTTCTCGTTACGAATTTGTGTAAAAAGATGTCAGACTTCAGCTTCATGAGGCTGATTTGCGCGCGGAGAGGTGAGAGCTGCAGAAAAAACACCGAAAATATTAACTCGGATCAGGCCGCTAGGTGCGGCAGTCTTGCATTGTGCGAACACGCTGGCGCCCGTGTTTTGATGGGCGCTCAGCATCGGTTGATTAAAACTCGATTTTTGAAGAAAAAAACAGACAGGATTTTTTCTTCTTTTCATCATGGATAGTGGACATGTGTGTGTAACAAAAAATCACCGTGCAAAGTTGCGACAATTTATACGTCAGATGTGAGATGAATAAGAAGTGAATAGGGGGCCTCATGAGGCGTACGGGGGGTCCTCATGAGGCGGGGCAGTCCTCGTACAGGAGAGCAGTCCTCATGAGCGGGTTTCCCGGACTGTAATGGAGGCTGGCTGATGTAAATTTAGACCGATGGTATCCGTCTCTTCTCGTTGCCGTTGATCTTCCTTCCTTTCTAACTTAACTAACATTAACAGAATAGAAACTCTCTAACCATGTTAGCTACTTGCTAGTCTAATGATGTAACGTTTGTAGACTTCTACATGTAACATGGTCAGCCCCCTCAACTACGAGTGGAGACAGATATCTTCTCCAGCTGTTCTTGTAAATCGTATCACTTTGCTATGCAAAACTAGTGACCCGCGCAAGTCGGTAATTTTGTGTAGCAGAGCATATGAGAAGATCTCAATCTGTCTCCACTCGATACTCACGGGGGCTGACCATGCATGTTTAATATCATTACATATATATCAACACTACAAATAAGATTGCAGAAGCCCAACGAGCTATTCTCCAACGAGAAGAGACAGATGCCCTCTGCACCTTTGGTCTAATGTGAAATTTGTTTTGTTTCATGAAGAAGGAGACGTCTATCTGGGAACTATTACAAAAGTGAACTAAAAACAGAGAATAATACAACAAGTGTCCACATGACAGTGAAATACACATTCTTTGTGACTTGCAATTACAATGCAAACCTTTTCCATGAAAGCTGCCAGTGGAGATTATTTTTTGCCTACATTGTAGGCTACACATTTTATACTGCTGCAAATTCTGGGAACAAGGAGTAACTGCAAACTTCAACCCCTACTCTCAAAGTTTTATCAGTGATGCTAGGCCATATATAGTCTACCAAGTACCAAGAATACGGGATTTTGATGTGTGTGCATGGATTCTGTTCCACCTAATGACAAATGGCTGCTGTCCACTCATCTTGTCCACCTTACTGTAAAAGTGGATATTTTCGCACTCGGCCCAGTGAGAAGAGTTCCGCGTGTTTTTAATTCCGTGGAATCAGGATATCAACTAGACGTCTACTACTAGTACTAGAACATATGGCAAGCAAAAATATTCGCGTGCTTTTATTTTTCGCGCTAGTTTCTGATTGCGCGAAATGCACGAAAATTTCAACACCACAAAAATTTCGACTTTTACAGTATAGTGATATTTAAACTGAGTTTGATAATTATTTGTTTCTTGATGCACACAACATGTGTGATGTCAAAGCTCAGCCCCCCCCCCCCCCCCCACCAGTAGGTTTAAGCCCAAATAATGACATCTGTAAATGTAGAAGTCCCCCATGTACAATTTTTTGTTTGAATTCTGGTAATGAACATAATGCAATGATGTAGAAATGAGGAGCATCTACAGGTCATTTACTTGTGCATTGTATTTCACGTAATCTTTGTAGCAGTCCACCTGTCACCATGAGAGCATACAAATTAAGCCACCGACTCTCCGTACTAATGGATGTCTTCTCACTCTCAGTATCACCTTTGACACTTGACCTTTGCACTTGCAGGAAGATGTCGAGAGTTTTATGCAGCAGCCCCAAAATGACTCGGCTGAAGCTGTCCTCAGACGGCTAGAAGAGCAGCACCAGAAGTACAAATTCATGGAAATGAATCTCCTTCAGAAGAAAAGGAGGTGTGTGACTTCAAGTCAAAATGAAATTGAAAATGACATTGTATAGATGTATCATATCCAGTGTCTATGATTGCTTTCTGAGCTGATGAACTGTTGTGGGGAAATTCCCAGAAAACTGTAATTGTATAGTGACTGATTATCGGAATTACAAGTTTCTTGCAGACAGAGAAGGTACAATTCAGTGGAACATATTATGGTGTTGCTGATGGCATTACTTTGACTTGCCTGAAGAAACATTTGGGTAAGGGCCCCATACTTTCAAAAGGGGAAAGAAACCCAAATAATATGTGTATGTGGATTGAATGAATGCAGCAATAATTATAAGTAGTTTTAACACATCAGTTCAGTTTGAAGAAAATTAGACAATCCGTTGAAAACTGATGAATCTTCAAAGTTTTGGTGCCATCATCAATGGATGAGAAGACTACTATAAACAACGCTATCAAGAAAATATAAAGAGAATTCCACAAAATGTTATTTTCATGAAAAGTACTCATTCCTCAACTTGTTGCTGAGATAGAGGGGTATACATTGTTCCCCTTGCTTTCTGAAAGAACAGTTAAGTCAAGTGACCTACCATTATTCTAGAAGAGTGAAAATATTTTGAATTTGTAAAGCATTTTTTCATTGGTGGTCTGATAAATTTTCTCCTTGCAGATTGAAAGGACAAATACCTGACATCAGAACAACACTTGACAGTGTGAAACACCTTCAAAGTAAACAGGTAAAGCTTTCTTCATCTTTTTCGTTTTGTTTTCTTCCTTTAAATAAAGTCAATTCACAGACAAACTGTTTTGCCAATTTTATGCCAATATCTTAATACTTGATACCACTTGCAGTTCCTAGTTTTTAGTCATTTTGCTTTCTTTTTTGTCCTTTGCATGGATTATTGTGATGAGTGTTCAGTTAGGTTGGTATGCTGTGTATTTCATGAGTGGCTGAATTCACCATCAAGAACCACATTGATGGAATGAGAGAGAGAAAAAAAATGGAAGATTATCTCTTTTCAAGAGAACATTTGGCAATTTTCCACCTGGAGACAATAAACGCTGTTTATGTTTAACATTTATGTCTTATGGGAAGCAATACTTGTGCGAGTTGTTTGCGGCTTTTCGTTGACTTGCAATCGCAATTCATGAAAATAAAAGCAGACTGTTTATGTAGTACATGTGTTATTTATTGATTAGTGGTGTTTTCTAACCAGTGTCTCTGTTCTGTCTCTTCTATCCCTTTCCAGGGATCTGGTGAACAGCTCTCCACTCAGTTCCTGCTATCGGACCAGGTGTATGCCAAGGCTAGCATTCTACCAACAAATAAAGTTTGCCTGTGGCTAGGGGTAAGCAGAAATAGTCCTGAATAAGACATACATGTAACATGCATAGGGGAATCCCATTTGAACACTGTTGTCTGGACCGCCAAAGTCTGCTTGCTTTATATAAAGCAGATCCTTGTATCCATGCAGTATGAGGACAGCCTGAAAAACCTTTCGAAATTTGTACATCACTTTTGATGCCAATTTTGTTTTGATATGTATTTAACCGGAATTACATGCATAAATGCAAAAAATGGCACATTTCATCAAGGGGCTGTGCTTGGCTGGGCTCAGTGTGTGCCATGCTGATACCAGTTGTGTTCAACTAGTGATCCTTAACTTTGAGGATTAGCTAACTTCAAGGCTAAGCTCATATTCAAGTATGGTCTCTGTCATCACGAAATTATTTTTTGGTTGACAATTGACAACATCTATTTTATCAACAAAAAAACAAAATTACAATTTCTTCACAAAATTGTCATTTTGTTAAAGAAATGAAAATTTTCACATGCCAGCAAAACAACGATGTCGTCGCAGAATTTTTATTCCAATTTCATGACGAAAAGAGACCATGCGACACTTGATGCCCCGAGCTTATCCTCACCATTGTCTGTATGTTACTACTTGTCTGGAATTACCCATTAAAGGGATGGTACAGTATTGGTGGAGATGAGAATTGAGCTTTTAACTTTTTGCGAGAAACCAAGAAAATACTTATGATATAGTACAGAGCATACCATTTTAAGAGAAATTCAAAGTTTATTTTATGAAAATCGGGCTTGGAATGACTGAAACATCCAAAAACAAAGCAATCGTAATAAAATATGGGTCCCACACTTTATTAAAATCACTCTGTTTTGAATATCTCAGCCATTTCAAAACCAATATTCATCAAATAAATGTTGAATTCCTCATGGAATTACATGCTGTTTCATATTTCATAAGAGGTTTCTTATTATCTCACCAAAAAATGTTAGAAACCTGAAATCAGGTCTCAACCAAAACTATACGATCCCTTTAAGTTGACAACTCACTGTGGGAGATTAAAGTTCCTGTCTCTCTCAAATTGGCAAGTTTTCTAATAGTTTAATCATAGCTAAAAAGGTGATGATTTTTGCAGCAAACCCCCTGGAACTTCAAGGGCTGAAGTGGTGCCCCTGCCTTTCCAAATTGTGATCATAAAACCTTTACTGTATTGTGATGTCACCAACAGAATTGTTAACACAAAGATGCATGTACATTGCAGGCTAATGTGATGCTGGAGTACGAGCTGTCAGACGCTGAGGCCCTCCTCTCCAAGAACCTGAAGGCTGCCACAGAGAACCAGATCCAAGTCGACAAGGACCTGGACTTTCTGCGGGACCAGTACACAACCACTGAAGTCAGTATCCTTTGACCAAAGTTACCCTCGGATGTAATTGGCTGGCAATCTTGTAAGGTGTTTGTCTGTTATGTTTTAGTTTAGTGTACCACCTCTGTACAAGCCATTGGTTTTCAACGTATTTCTCAGTCTTTTTCCCCCACATTCTGCAAACATGAGGAGATGATATCAGGGAGCATGGAACTCCACACTTTTGACATTTACCGCCCCCCCCCCCCAAAAAAAAAATGCAAGCAAAACAACAACAACAACAAATAAGTAAATAAAAAATAAATAATTACAGATAATTGAAAAACAAACAAACATAAGCAGTATTACAAAAGACAACACCACCAATTACTTTCTGAGGATTTCTCCCCAGAGGGTACCAGTGATCCTTCATGCCACCACTATCACCACCCTTGACTAGGAGATTACTTCAGAAGATTGTGATGTGAATTGACAATTGACATTTAATTCAAGACTAATTTGTGTGCCTATTTTCATAAGGCACAGATCTACCGGTAACTCTAATCAAATGCAGGACTTGTAGACTTCACTGTGCAATAAGTATGCTTCTTGCACAGCTTGTACCCCATGTACCATGATTTTGATCCTCATTCAACTGGGTCTGAATTTGAATTTATTGCATTGCATTATCTCCAAAGTGACCCTTATTGACCCTTGACCACCTGTGATCTCCAGACATGGCTCGGGTGTACAACTGGGATGTAAAAAGACGCCAGGCAGCATCATCAAAGGGTTCATCGTCATAGCTACAGTACAACGTTAATTTAGGCAATATACATAGTATAAATATGTGCTTTGTAATGTTCATATGCTTGTGCCCCCTCTGTGATGTGCGTACGTGGACAGACATGCACATTATCTCGTGTATGCTCGTGACAATACCTTTTTTTTAATTTCACCGTTGTTTCATCTTTTTAGTTTGAAATGGGGGAAGGGATCGATGGTTCAGCTCCCAAAGTGTGTACAATCGGCTGTTTGTATACCAATTTCAGCAGCTCCAGATATCAAAACATTTGCTATACAGTGGGACCGTGTTGTAGCAAGGTCGGATGTAAGCAAGATACCCGACATGAGGTAATGTTGCGGGTCCCATTCCTTTGATATTCTTTTGTTTTTATTCCTGATACAGGGGAAACTCGGTATAACGAACACTGCTATAACGAGATATCGGTTATAACGAGGGAATTTCCCCGGTCCCAAATTTCCTTCCACACAAGTCTATGTAAAATGCTACTCTTATAGCGAGATCGGCTATAACGAAATAACTGCTATAACGAGATAAATTTTGTGACTTCCAAACAAAGAAAAACATAGTCAATCAAACCTGCTATAGCGAGGTAAAGCAAAATGCCTTCGGTAAAGCTTTACTTCGCCTGTGCTATCATCTTCCGAGATTGTAAAGCTTGATGCGCCAAAAACTGTCTTGTACATACATAATCATTTTCTTCAGTGCACTCCAGCTAGCACTGCATGTTGTTTGAGTAAGTGTGTGTGTGCGCGCACACTGATACATGCAGAAAATGTGGTGGGACGACCATATGTATACATGACATCATCATGACGTTTGGCAGGTGTGAGGCAATCTGATGCTGTGATTGGCCTTCTACGTAGGGAATTCCCCGTCTTCACACACACGCAGTCATAATGTACATACAGAATGTGTCACATACACACACAGCATTGTGCAGACCATATTCAAGCTTTCCACACAACACACACCCATACGATAACCACATACTAATCCACAGACGATCTTGACGCAATCGCAAGCTATATGAATTTACATATTCAAACATCTACAATTAATAAGAAACACATTCTTGATATTGGATTTCCTTGGCGAAAAAACATCTTCTTACCCATAAAGGTGAATAGTTCCCTCACACACAATATCAAGTTATCAGTATTGATTGAAATATGATGGGTAGTCCCACATGTGCAAATTAATGTCTTTATGTTATGCCTTCTTTATGCCTACTGATATAACGAGATATCGGCTATAACGAGGAAAATGACTCGGTCCCGACCATCTCGTTATATCGAGTTTCCACTGTATAACAAATACCCAATATAGCATGGAAATTTCGTTATTAAAGAGGTTCCCCTGTATTTGCAGGAATTTCCATCTCTCTCTCTTGCAGCCTGTGTCTTATCTCTTCACACTAACTTAATGGAGTTGATACCGCCTTAATCAATTTTCCCCAATTATGGTCTCATGTTTGCTGTGAACATTGATGAAGGTAAGGTAGGGCTTCAGTTTTGTACTTTCATGGTTCATAGATGTACACATAATATCTTATGCATTGATAATGAATGTTTGTGAAAGTCACATGAATGAAAAAAAAAAACAATCCTTTTGAAAAATAGTAACAAAGCAGCTATATCTTGCAGAAGTTGTGATAGTCACAGTGAAAAGAATTTTTTATTTATAAAAAAAAAAGAAGAAAAGAAAGCCAAATCGGACGTGAAAAATGATAAACTGTACATCAACATCATTTCCACAACATCTGCATCACATTTCATGTAGTGAATTTGGAACTGGAATTGAAAACAATTGTATGAAGTGTTGGATCTCTGTGGACATAGCGTATCACTTCTGTGATAGAAATTACCAAAAAAAAGGAAATAAGCATTTGTATGATTACAATGAAAAATAACCTCTGCACAACTTTTGAGGAGAAAGAAGAAAAAGAAAAAGAAGAAGAAGAAAAACAAAGAATCAGTACAGATACAGAAGGTGATCCGAGAGGATACTCGGATCACCTAATAAGTAGGATATTTAAAGGTTAAAAGAATGATGGATCATGTTTGGCCGTACGATTGCAACCATGAGTAGAGATTATACTCGCAAGTCAGCCAACCCCAAGAGGGTGCTGATGTTTTCTAAAGCTGAGAGGTGATGGAACCTCTTTTTGACAAGGTATAACAAACTGCATGGACTCGTCAAAATATTACTTTTAGTCACATTGGTTACATTTGTTTTGCCAAGGCAGGTAATTGACGTGATCTTTTCAATTTTGGATAGGCTGCAAACAGTTGTGGCAACAGTCACTCTAGCCCTTGTATACCTATACTTATTTGAAGAAAATAATTGTGGTGTAGCCACTTGATCTCAATCATTTGCAAATGGTATACATATTGTGAGGAATCATACTCTGTTCCAAGTAAAAAATATGTGCATGTTACATGTGAACAAAAATTAATGTTACCTGCCCTTTTTTCTTATTCCCCCCCTTTTTTGCTGTGTGTTATCTATTTCATTGTTTTGCATTTGTATATGACCCCATGTGTTTGAATAAATATGCTGTGTAAATATATAACATGATAATTGAGTTATTTGGATACTTGTATACTCTGTGTATCATAGGTTTATGTTGTCTTGTTGATATTATACTCTGTATTGCACAAATTATGGTCATATGACTGTGTGTGGTCACCATACACAGAGACTCCAACCCCAAGCACCTGATCTGGAGATTCTCCCGCCTGAAACCCCTAGCAAACGGGAGACTCGAACTTGATGTGCGCGAAGCGCAAAATTTCTTGTGGCGGGGTCCAGCTCTAGGGTTCTAGCTGCTATTTCATGTTATCTAAGGCTCATTTTTCAATATACGATGACACTAAGTAAGAAATCATTTCAAGCGGGAGAACAGGAGATTTTGCAAATATGGGCTTTCGGCGGGAGAGTTGGAGTCTCTGCTTACGTATCTACATCATGGAGACACTTGAGGAATTATGACTTTCTCTACGCTGAATGTCAGACACTGCAGAAGTTGTTGGCTTATGATACGTTGTATTCGCTCCCTGTCACCTTACATCAACACACTACAGTGTACAGACAAACAGTCAATCAGACTGAACAATGAATACACCAAAGTTCTGTTGTATGACAACATTTCACCCTCATGCACATGGACGAAGAAAAAGAATGTGAGATATCACCTGTTTTTAAAAAGATTTATTATGAGCACAACTTGGTAAGCCCATTGATACAAATAATTAAGCCTGCCTGCATAACAGTGAATGGTGTGCTCCTAAAATTAAAGGAGAGGCACGTGTACATTGTGTACATGTACATTGTACACTGTATTTGATTTGCAAATCCACCATACACAATTTTCAAACAAGACATAAAAAGTGAAAGAAGGCTTACCTACACCTTCTACACAGGTCTGGTAAAGCTGCTGTATTATCTTTGTGTGTGAATTCTTGTAGGTTTGTGTGTGTGTTTGTTTTTTGTTTTTTCTTTTTTAGGATTTAGGTGTACAGTAGTACTTTGACCAAAAGTTCAGGCAGACATGGAATATTCAGACTACTTGTAATAATATTGTGACTTAATCCCCTTTGCAGGAGCACTGCTTTTGAGTATACAGACAACCACATCAAAACTTGCACCAGCATTAAAAGCAGTAATCTGCAAAGTTACAGTGTACAGGTACAAAGCTCTATGCAAGAGTAAAGTTCTAGATTCAGGTACAGTTGTATCTGCATGCAGCTATTGCTCAAATCATCAACAAATCAATGTTGTGGCTGCAAGTGTTGAAGAGGAAATTCACCCTGAAAATAGATAAACTTCAAAAGAAAGAGAAAAATATTCCCTACAGAACAATACAAAAATGACAAAAATTGGATAAGAAATAAGGAAGATGTGACATTTTGAAATTTCACATTTTTCAGATAACATTTCTTGACCAGTGCTTATGAATATTCAAATGAGCAAGTTGACAATGTCATGTTCTAACAATTTCTGATTCATTTCATATAGAGAAATGACAAAAATCTCATATTTCTGCTGTATAATTCTAAAACTAACCATCCAAAATAAAGAAAAACAAATGCTAACTCTGATAGATCTTGGAATGAGAACATGTTTTTACTTGTATTAGCTAAAAATAACAATTTTTCTGAATTTCATACATAAAATACATGAATAATAGGTATGACATCAACTCGCTCATTTGAATTTTCTTAAGGACTGTTCAAAAAACGTTTTCCAAAGAAATGTGAAATTTCAAAATGTCATACATGTATCTTCCTTATTTTTCATCCGATTTTTGTCATTCTTGTATCGTTCTGTAAGGAACAATTTTCTCTTTCTTTTGAAGGTTATTTTGGGATGGATTTCCTCTTAAATCATTTGGTGTTTTGGGGAGGGGAAAGTGAAATATGATGGATGTGGTATACTGTATTCCAACTCTTACATAAAATAAAAAGGATGGATGAAGATACATGTATTTCACTACTGAATCAAAGATTGCTGAAACAAATGCTTCCTTAGCAATAGTGATCTGTGATGGTAGGGATTCCAACCCTTCAAAACTATACATTATAGTTATTTATGTCAGTAAATTTTCCACTTAATTGCTTTGTGGGAAGATAAAGGTGGTAATTTCATTACTGATCATTTCAGTACCCAGTAATAAATTTTATAATCATTCTAAAAACTACAGGTGAACATCATTATAACAAGGTTGGATATAGCAAGGTAACTGATATCACAGGGTTATTTTGTAGGTCCTGTTCCTTTTATTTTCTGTTTATATCTTTGTAGTGACAAGACACCTGATATAATGAGGACATTTCAACAGTCCAAAGCAGATTGTTATAACAAAGTTCCCCTGCAATGTTTCTGAAAGAATAGCTCCATGAACAGACACTGAAATCTTTGCAGAAATCAGTGCCATATTTATTATATTTTATTATTTATATGATAATGGTCTGAATCTAGACATACAAGGAGCTAAGTCTTCCCATGGTTACTAAAGGGAGCTTTAGATTTTTTGCGACTTGGACATTCAGAGGAAAAAACCAAAACATGTTTTGGCCCTGAGACATTTGCTTTAAACATTGACCTCGTGTTGTCTGGAGTTTGCACGGTCAGATCTGGAACAAGTTTGCATCTGCTCAATACATGACGCGAAGAGCTACTTGAGGCAATGATCATATGGGTTCGCCATTTTACTTTGTATAGGCGGTGTTCTCATGTAATCGCAAGCTACTTTGCAACACGATGCAGGGAGTGGGGAGGAATGGCCAACGCAATCTTCAGCTAAAAATGCGAGTCGCAAATCTAAAGCTATGTAAAGACAGCAGAAGACTTGTGATAATATAAAATTCCCAAGGAATCTCTCTAGTGCAGTTTTGCAATGCTGTCCAGTTGTCAAAGTAGGCATGTATAAGTCCCACCCGTGTCAAAGACAAGACTGCCATGTACAAAGGCAACTACATTTTGGGTCAGCGGTCTTAACAATTGATGATATCCTCTTCTTACATCGTGGAAAGCTCTCAAAAATGTCCTAGAGTCTGTTTGAAGACAACATGTGCAAAGCAAGTTGTTCATCGTCCTGTAATGACATCCCAGTATCCATGGGAATGCCTTCTTCTTCCTCGAAAGACATCTTCTGCTTCTTCTTCTTCTTCTTTCCTGTGCTTTCTTTGCTTGATTTCCTCTTTGAAGCTTTGCTGATCGGTTCTGCAGACCTGTAGAGTACACAAGAATGATGCAGCTAGTGTTACAAATCAAGAGGCTCGATGAATACTTGATCAGAGGTAATGTTGAAACTAATTATCAAGTATTCTGTTCTTCATCGCGATAATGGATTGTTCTGTTTAGAACATGGATAATGGAAATCAAAATTATTTCACAAATTTTAAGAAAATTACCCATTGCAAAATACCATGAATGAAATGAATCTGTCTGTGGAATGTTCATGTAGTGCATAAGTGTGTGCACAACAATTGAGGATATGTGTAAAAATGTTCATATTTCCCTATTTGAAAAGTGCGAAGTGCTATAGTATTTGTCTACATGCAGGTTCTAAATATACAGAAAGGAATGGTGCTTTACATACCCTTTAGAAGGAACCCCTAGGGCCTGTAAGAAGGCGCTTTTTAATTTGTTTTAAATACTCTGAACAAACAGGCATATGTCCGGAGTGAAATGTATCCCCGCATGCCTAGAGTGAACCACTACAATATCCCTGATTGAACCGTTTATGAGAGCACAAAAACACACATCATGGGTACGTTGGATACGTAGAGTTTCAGGTGACAGAAGGGACATACTCGTCATGATAACTTACTCCAGTTTGACTTTTGACACATCTTCCTTGTCGACATCCTTGTGGGCATCGTCATCATCCTCCTCATCACTGACAAAGGCAGAGAACTTGTCAGGGTCTGGTAGGCTCATGGGATCAAATTCCTCCTCTTCCTCAACGTTTAGGGTTGTACCAAGATGTACACCCTCATCCTGTTAAAACAACGTTACAAGATGACCACAATGGGTAAAATGGCACCACAGTGCACTCCCATTATAATGAAACCATTAATAACAAAAGTTCATTACAACAAAGTACGAACTGAGGTCCCAAAGATATCATCTACCGTATATTATACAAATGATGCACAGGATAGAGTGCGTTAGTGAAGGATTGTAAATACCCTCGAGTGCACTATACGCCTCCACTAACGCCACGAAATAATCCTGTGCATCATTTGTTTTATAAAATGAGTCGAAAATTCGAAAACTAACAGCATTTTTCAGCGTTTTTCACGTACCTTTGTGGGTCAAGACGTCCGAAGATGTTCGTCCCAAACATTTACGCACGTCGCACTCGGAAATCCCGCACATACAGTATAAGTATGATGGGGGGTTGGGTTTCCGGACACTTAAGTTCCCGCATGAAAACTTACTTATTTTACATAGAATATGCACCCTTTGCCTTAAAGACTTGATATAGACTCCTCATATAGGCCTACTAGACAACATACTCTGAAAACGGCGTGAGAATTAACCTGCTAAATCGTTGGATTTGCCCTTCAAAGTGACTCCATGTACGCGTCCGGTCCCACAACGCTTGGTCTACTGTACACTGTACGTATGATACGTACGCCACACATGTTATGCACAAGGGAAGATCAAAGGCCGGCCGGCCGGCAGCCCGAACTAGAAGTTGTTTACAGGATTGACAGCGCGTATGCATGCAATTAATTCAAAGGAGCCGCCGCGCGCACAGACGATCGGCAATAGGATTTAACACGCAGTGCAATGGGACTAGAATAACCAAAGCACACGTGACTCATTTCAGCGCTTCCTATTGGCTTCATTCTTGAACCCATTTTATAAATCTTTATATACTTTATTTGTTCGGCTATAATGAAATTTCACTAGTAAAACTAAAGAAAAATGCTGGTCCCAAGGACTTCATTAAAATGGGAGACGCCTGTATACAAGTCTGTGCACATTAGGAAGCATTGTATTACTGATCAGACCTTTGAATACTCAATAGACGAGACGCTTCACCCACTTGCATTTATATATCAGGCTCTTGACTTTGGTCAGGCATATAACCAAAGCATTATGTAGGGCTACTAGGTACGAAAGTGCTGCAATGTAAAACACCAACTTGCCTTTAATAGACATTCATTACGCAGAAATCCTATGATCACTCCACAACAATGAATTCATTTGATTACCACTAACAAAAAAAAAGAAAGAAGAAAAGATAAAAACAAAACTAGAAATTTCGTGCTCGGCGGGTCGCGCAGCCGAGCACATGTATCCCCCGAACCCAAAGCATCAAGAAGCAGACCCTACTGGATTTACCTTTCATGTATAAAGACGGAACAAGTGAGGGCGCCATCACCAAAAACCATAGGCATCTTTGTCTTATCATAATACACCTTCATGCCAAATTTGAAGATTGAAGAACTGCAGCCAGTAGAGCGCTCACAAGCAGACCCTATTGAATTTACCTTTTCATGTATAGAGACAGAACAAGCGAGGGCGCCATCACCAAAAATAGGCCTCTTCGTCCTATCGTAATACACCTTCATGCCAAGTTTGAAGATAATCGAAGAACTGCAGCCAGTAGAGCGCTCACAAGCAGACCCTATTGATTTTACCTTTTCATGTATAAAGACGGAACAAGCGAGGGCGCCATCACCAAAAACAATAGGCCTCTTCATCTTACCATAATACACCTTCATGCCAAATTTGAAAATGATCGAAGAACTGCAGCCAGTAGAGCGCTCACAAGCAGACCCTATTGTATTTACCTTTTCATGTATAAAGACGGAACAAGCGAGGGCGCCATCACCACAAACAATAGGCCTCTTCGTCTTACCATAATACACCTTCATGCCAAGTTTGAAAATGATCAAAAAAATGATCGAAGAAGAACTGCAGCCAGTAGAGCGCTCACAAGCAGACCCTATTGGATATACCTTTTCATGTATAAAAATGGAACAAGCGAGGGCGCCGTCACCAAAAACCATAGGCATCTTTGTCTTGTCATAATACACCTTCATGCCAAGTTTGAAGATGATCGAAGAAGAACTGCAGCCAGTAGAGCGCTCACAAGCAGACCCTATTGGATTTACCTTTTCATGTATAAAGACGGAACAAGCGAGGGCGCCATCACCAAAAACAATAGGCGTCTTCATCTAACCATAATACACCTTCATGCCAAGTTTGAAGATGATCGAAGAAGAACTGCAGCCAGTAGAGCACTCACAAGCTGACCCAATTGGATTTACCTTTTCATGTATAAAGACGGAACAAGCGAGGGCGCCATCACCCAAAAAACAATAGGCGTCTTCATCTAACCATAATACACCTTCATGCCAAGTTTGAAGATGATCGAAGAAGAACTGCAGCCAGTAGAGCGCTCACAAGCAGACCCTATTGGATTTATCTTTTCATGTACAAAGACGGAACAAGCGAGGGCGCCATCACCAAAAACAATAGGCGTCTTCGTCTAACCATAATACACCTTCATGCCAAGTTTGAAGATGATCGAAGAAGAACTGCAGCCAGTAGAGCGCTCACAAGCAGACCCTATTCGATTTACCTTTTCATGTATAAAGACGGAACAAGCGAGGGCGCCATCACCAAAAACAATAGGTGTCTTCGTCTAACCATAATACACCTTCATGCCAAGTTTGAAGATGATCGGAAAAGAAACGCAGCTGGTAGAGCGCTCACAAGGAAATCTCTGCGGCGGCGGTGGCAGCGGACGCGGACGCGGCGCGACGAGGCCAAATCCATAGTATCCTCCGAACTCTGTTCGGGGGATACAATAAATGCCTGGTCACAGAGACACAGAAGGGGGGTTCACACGTACACCAATTAGCGGGATACAAATCTCGAGATTTGCATCCCGATCGTCATCCCGAGTTTTTTGCACATGTGGACAGAAACAATCCGAAAATTAGCGGGATAAGCATCGCGATGCTGATCCCAAGAAATCTTGCGCTGGTTCGTCAATTAGCGGGATAATTGGCCCCGTGCTGGTACGTGTGAACGGTCGGGATTAGAATCTCAAGTTTTATATCCCATCATGCAATGCGCACATCACAACAGCGAGGCCTCTGCGAAGAGGTCCTTCACCTCTTTGGAGCACAACAACAACAGCGCGCGAACCACACCACTGACGCGTAAAAGACAATGGACAAAGGTAAGTGCGCGCAGGCAGTGATAGAGAAGGGCGCTGTGTGACCCAGTTTGCAGGCTTTGCTGTTATCTCTATCGGCAATTAGCGGGATAGTTTGGTACGTGTGGACGCTCACCAAATTAGCGGTATACCGATCGCGATCGCTATCCCGCTAATTTGGTACGTGTGGACACTCGTAAAAAAACCCGTGATGTGCATCGCGATCGTCATCCCGCTAGTTTGTACGTGTGAACCCGGCTAGAGTGAAAAACTCACAGTGGCACCCAGCAAAAGGTTAGAGAAGATGAGAGGTGATAAGCGATTGATTCAAGAGTCAAAAATTCAAACAAACAGATAATTACCTCATCGTCACTGTCCTTCCGCCCTCTCTTGGTTTTTTTCTCTTTCTTTTCTTTTAACCTTTTCATCTGGTGGAAAAGGCAAAAAAGGTAATTACTCCAATGATTGTATCAGTAGACATTTCTAATTGCACTTCTTCTTTTTTTTCAAAAGGTAGCAGGATATATCTGATGACATCTTTATGGTGTATCTCTGTTTTCATTAGAGAATTAAGTTGTAAAAGGTTGTGATAATATCTTCAAAGATTTCTTTCATAATATCCCCAGTTGGCATATGGGAAGTATTTGTAGCTGTCATTCGCAACTTCAAATGTATTAATGTAGCTTTAATTGTACTAGTAGTCAACTACTTTAAGATTCCATTCTCATTATACTGAGGTTGAACTTGAGACTAAAGTCATATGGTTAAATTGAAGTTGTGACAATAAAGGTTTATCATTACATGAATAAAACAAACACATCTTATTGAGTCAGTCAAAACCAATACATTGGTAGCTCTTTCATGAACTTGTAGATGAATTTGATACTTTTCAAATCACATAATCTTCATTCACAAAACTGAACATGTTTATATATTCCTCTCATTTCTATTCGATGACTAAAGTGACTCACAAGGTGTTTGGCCTTGATGCGTTCCTTGAAGAGCTGCTTGTCATGCTTATCCTCCTCAGCCATGAACTGCTTGGCCTTCTCAATGTCGATCCCGCTTCCTTCCTCCTCATCGTCATGGAGACGGGATGCCTTGGTGGGCTGGGCTGGAGGCCACTGGGCTTGAACCTTGAGCCGGATGAAATGGGCGACACACATTTAAAGGATCAGTCTATCTCTTCATCATGATTGTTCAAAATAAAAACAACAAAACCCAAGACACAGCATACAAAAAGCAACACAAAGTTGATTTTTTTGTTTTGTTTCTGAGGCGGAGGGGAATGAAGAGAGAGGAGAGAAAAATGTAGTGAGAGTAGTTTACTCTTTTCTTTTGGACTATTTTAGAAATTAGACCAAATGACTGTAAAGGAAAAAAGCTTTCATGTGGTTGGTTTTCTGGTCACAATCACAATATTTATCTGTAGGGTCTATATCACATGCACACTTCTTCTTCTTTCTTTCTTTTTTCTTTCTTTTTTTTTTTTAGCTGAAAGGTCCTGAAGATAGGTGGTGTGTTTAATCCACAGTAAGAGCACAATTCTTGACTAAACAAAATCAGTCTTTATCTACAAAAAAAAAATCCATCTAAAAAAAACAACAACACAAAAGCAGTGTAAGAGCAAGGACATGTATCTTGGAGCAAACAGGGTGGTATATTAAGAGATGTCTTCACTTTTCAGAGGTTCAGAATGGCAAAGGCAATTCTCAGATCCCGTTCATCTTCTGAGCACTGTATCCAGTATGGTATACTTACCCACGGTCATTATATACACTAAGCTAACACTGAACTAACACTGAACTTACACAGAAATGAGTTCATCAGATATACCTGAAGGTGTCACATGTATCAGTATAATTATACATATAATCCACATAATAATATATATATATTTTTTTTTTTCCTTTCAATTTTGTATTTATTTTCTTTTTTCAAATTGGCCAGAACGCGACGGTAGCGTTAAAGCACAGGTGACGTTATCACTTTTGTAAATACAGCAAGCAGTTGTGGGGGATTCTTACTTGCCCAGCACTACCAGTGCAAACTTATGTGCTACATCTCCATCTGCTGCCTACCTCTCCGTCCTCATCAAAGATCTTCTTGGTGTTGATGGTAAGATTCTTCTTCCTGATCTTCTTGGCCAGGGCGTACTTGGTGAGGGGCTTGTCGGATTTCTTCGACCGCCTCTCGGGCACGGCCAGATCTTCGTCGTCATCGTCTCCGGCAGCCCCAATCTGAAGGAGCAAATGAAGAAAATGAACACATGTTTGAATCAACAAGACTTTGACATGGCAGGGACTGTAGCCTGGAGACACATCAAATGCCCTCAAATGTTGGTGTTTCTGCCTACAATCTGATATGGAACAGAGTTGGTGTCACTACAACACAATCTTGTTTTCCATTTACATTTTTGTGATTTCAAAAATGACTCCATTAATAACAAGCAGCATTTCATAACATTTTGCACGTTGAATGTGCTCACATACCACCATCGATGAAAATTAAGCAAAGCAAGGCTACCTTTGACTTTTGAGAGAGAGTTAACAACTCTCTTGTTTGGAAACTAAATTCAATATTTCCACACTTCAAGAAAATAAGACGGGTAATCCCAAAGCTCAGAAATGAATAAATATCCTTCTCCGTCTGAAGCTACGACTGCACAGCACATTGCAGAAAACTCTAAGAGTGAAAATGAATCACCTGCTCTGATGCACCGCTCGATTTCTTGACCAGCAAGTCGTCCTCATCCTCATCCCCGTCGCCATGGAAACTGTAGCCTTCCTCAGATGCCACGCCTCTGGGCATCTTCTCCTCCTCAGACTCAAGCTCTCCTTCTGATGACGACGAATCCTCCTCATTTTCGTCCCCTTTCTTCTTTGCACTTATTGAGGCTTTTGAAAGCGTCCTTTCGTGTCCAGCATTTGCTTGGACTATTCCTTCGTTTCTTGATGATGCTCGCTTATCCCTGCTTTGCTCTTCTTTCCGCTTCTCCGCCCGCTGGATGAATCGTACCCTGGGGGCAACGGCCAAGCCGAGCGACCTGATGAATGAACACGAAGCATAGGGTAACCAATGAAAAATTGAAAATGCAAAATGGACACTGACGTGCAAATCACTCTATGATTACATATGCTGACACTCTTGTTTGACCACTTCATTACTTCATAGTGATATTTTCATGGCCTAGTGTCAACATTGCTCCTGAAAATAATACCTTCGATATACAGTAATCTCTCTCGTTTTCTATGGTATTGAGTAATAACATGAGCAAGGACAGAAGCAATCCTTTCACTCAATCACAATATGGTGAGTAGCTCTTATGAATTGTTGGTCCTGATTCCATCTTCCCACTCCATGACAGCAGTTGGCATTTTCATGACACATTGTCTTAATCACTGTGTAAACACACAAGAATCTTGTGAAAACTCTCCAATATCATCTCTGTCCTTACTGCAACTACAGTCACCCAAACTCACAGATGTTGGATCTAATGCATCCAGAGAAGAGCCCTTAACCCGTTGAGGACGAGTCCCGAGTATACTCGGGCAGGTGTCTATGGGAAATGCGTGTTGTAGCAAAATCAAACCGTCCTCAATGGGTTAAGTTGACAATGAAGGTACAGGGATGTCAGACATTAATTCAGAACACAATCAACACTTTCACTTGTACTCTCTCTTACATGTAGGTACTGTAAAAGTGGAAATTTTTGTGGTGTTGAAATTTTCGCGCATTTCACGCAACCAGAGACTAGCGTGAAAACAAAAGCACATGAATATTTTTGCTTGCCATATGTTGTTCCTGTACTTGATGTCTCGATTCCATGGAATTAAAAACACGCGAAACTCTTCCTACCCGGCCGAGCTTGAAAAATTAGTCGCACAAAAATATCCACTTTTACAGTATGTACCTGAATTGAGGAGTTTTTAGTGAGATAACTGTAAATTTCATATTTCTTTCAATACTAAGGGAATTTTCAGCAATGTACATTCAACGTCACTATTAAAACAAGATTATCAGACTTCTTTGATTTTGAAGAACCAAGGCCCTTGAGAGGTCTCACCTGGCAAAGCTGTCGAGGGCCAGCTTGTGGACCTTGAAGACGTCCTTGTTCTTCATGAGGTAGACAGACTTGAGGTAGGCGATGAAGGCCCTCTGGGCGGACTGCTTGAGCTCCAGGCTCTGGGCACAGTAAGACTGGAGCTTCTTCTCCACCGTCACTCTCTTGTTGGGGTTAACCCTGCAACAATACGAGAGGTGGAGGGTGTTTTTAGACCAGGATAAGGGTATGACTTGATATGAGGGGGGGTGATGGAGCCACTGGAATGGCTTTTTAGTTGTCTGTTCTGTGTGGATTTTAAGGTGTCGCCAAATCAATCTTCATCATCAATTCAATACTTTTGGGAGCAATGTGGATGTGGTGCTGTGAATAATACTCTGGATTCCTACACATTACATACAGAGTTTGATTCCCCCCGCCCTATGTTCACGTCTCCAGACATGATTTCATGACCTTTGATGTACCCTTGACTTAAAGATGTGAAAATAAGTATACAAAGATTCCGGGGTTGTGATAGTGGCTCGCCTCCATCAAGAAGCTGTTCTGGTTGAATTACGCCAATTATGGTGACATTTTAATGGTAACAGTTATGGTTACTTTTTTGCAAGTATGATTACAGTTACTGTTACAAGTTACAGTTCAGACTGCCATAAACAATGAAGAGACAGCTCTGGCTTGATGACGACGGTAAAATTAATGGTTTTGGTTTTTGTTACAATTACAGATGCAAAGATGCCAACTTTTGGAAATCAGAATCAGGGAGGATTTGCAACGGACACCAAATAATGTACGCAAGGCGCACATCTCGAGCGCAGAGCGCTCGACCCTTGCGTTGGGGTCCAGGGCCCGCTTTAGGGCCCTGGAAGCTCTGGGGTTCTTTATGCTCTCTGGTGCAATCTGAGGCTTATTTTGCAACATTTTCAAGTTGTAAAAATCCCCACTTTTTTGATAGCACAATTAGATTACCAAAAAGAAAAATAACAATGGATTTTTTTTTAATAATGTAGTGTCTAGACTTTAAAGTCTATCTAGACCCTACATAACTTTTAACTTTACATGAAAAAAAAAAAAATGAGAAGACATAGATTATCAAATTTTCACGCTCTTTGGGATAAGCCATTTTGTCAGTCTATTTTAACACTATTTTGACTTTTTTATAGCAATCAAAATAATGAAAAGTGCATATGCACCTCTGAAAAAAATATAGGCTGGGGAAAAATGAGGGGGAAAGGATTACAATACATGTACAGCTGTATGTCTACAAATGATAGGTAACATAAAATAAGTGGGGCTGATATTTTCTTGTCAATAATAATAAAAAAAAATCATTTAACTAAGATGTGGGTAAATGTGTGTGTAAATCTTAAATTTTTGTTCTACTTCTAGCACAACTGTACTTGCTGGCGATTTTCAAGTCCGGGAACATCTTGAAGAGGGGTCCAGCATGGTCTGAGGCTGCAATTGGAAGATTATGCGCCAAGATAAATTCTGTGAATAGAAGTTCCGCTTTGGTCACATCTTCCTCCTCCTGTCCAGCTTTAGGAATATATTTGAACAGCGAACATGATTCATGCGTCTTCGCGATATCCAAATGCTTCTTCGTATGAACATGCCGGCAGTTGTCATCTCGACCCCCTAGCCCGACCAGACGCTGTGCTTCCACAGTGACTGGGCTGTGTATAGTTACTCGACCCCCATGCTCTACGCTGATATCTACACTGGTACTGCATACTGAACAGTATGCGTGAAATGATCCAATCTGTGATTTCCCTATGCACGGCCATTCCTGACTGTACTGCACTTTGAATTTTTGTGACCATTTCTTCTTTTTAACTTTCATAGTTTCGGTCACGATTACGTATGATTACGAGTCGATGTCGAACATTTGAACATTTAACGTAACACGACGGATCGGCTGCTAGCTGAAGTAGATAGCAAGTTGCAGCATGCATGCACTCCGCACTTTAATAAACAATAATGCAATACTGCTACAAAATTACACACGCACACAGCACTACAGCAACAGTCACTGAATCATGATCGTCGACACGTGTTGGTCTGGTTAAAGATACGGAAAAAGCAGCGAACAAATGTACAGGCGCCTTAAAAATGTTGCTTACTTCAGATCAAGCTCACGTTGTATTAACCTATGGAATATTGCTTACTAGCGGTGTGCAACTCATGTTCTTTTCTATGGCAGAAAAATCTCCGTTCCTTCAAGCCATAAACTGAAGTTAGCGATCACTTCCGGACATTGCAAGCCAATTTAAAGATCGTATTTTTGAACAGGATAATACCGATAGTCGGTACTAGTGCTTGCAATACGCATTAGAAGAATGATCAGTGTAACACTTTTCTTGTCAAACTGGCAACTGCTGTAAAAAAAAAGAAATCGTTGATTGTACAATGCATTATTGAATCATTCCGAGAAAAAAAAAATAAGAACACACTGCCGTAACGGAAAAAAAAAAAGAGTAAAAAATAACAATTACGGCAGAAACTGCAAATTCCGGGAGGATAATGTAGGTGACCGTAAGACCGGGAGTTGGAGTGAATTTCCGAGAGTCTCCCGGCAAAATCGGGAGGGTTGGCATCGTTGCAGATGTGTTATGGTTATGGTTACAGAACAGATACTGTTGCAGGTAAAGATACAGTTATGTCATTGCTCACACTTACACATATGATTATGTTTGAGTGCATAATCATATTGATGACAAGTGAACCTAAACAGCGCCACCACAGGCCACTCACTGTATTTTCTCGATGGGTATCTTCCTCTTCTCCAGCTCCGCTACCATGGCTTCTTCCTCGGAGGGTAGGAGGACAAGGAGAGCCTCACCGTTCTTCTCGTACCGGGCCGTCCGCCCAACCCGGTGGATGTAGGTGCTAGAGTCCTCGGGGCAGTCCAGCTGTACCACCCAGTGGACGGCCGGAAAGTCTGGGAGGGGAAAATACCACGGAGAGGGGAAAGACGCAGTCAGGCAGCATGTTGCAACCAAAGTGAAATGGTTCACCACGAATAAAAGACCACCACTAATTTTTCTTCTCATTGAATAATGAGGGAAGATGATGATCATGATCTGCAGAGGAAAGTGCTAGAGCTTAAAGGCACACGGTCCCAGTGGTTTTGTCAAATGCATACGCAGGTACACGGTGCAAGTTTCCTATAAAGACCTACACTATCGACTCCTCTTTAGCGCTTACGCTATGACCCATTTCCCCGAGTCCGAAGAAGTCTGATTCACTGTAGTCAGTGGTCCGATCACATTTCGGCTCATGAACACATGATTCGGCCGAGGGGATGACAGCTTCAGCAAATTTCTTTTGTGATGTCATAATTAAAGAAGCACATACATGTATGCACGCACCCTGGCATTACCGGTACTACAGACTGCGCGATGCGCAGAGAAGACAACGAAGGCAACGTTACCTAGCAACACCTACGCGCTTTACTCTTGATGACAGCTCAACTTCGGCAATCTTTGTATCAATACTAACGGTGATCGGCAGTATCATCAATAGCGCCCTCTACACTACCGGGACTATGCGCCTTTAAAATGAATGAGCCATAAAAGCAAGGATGACTATTAAAGGGGATTTGGAAGAGCCAGGTGGAGAAGGAGGAGGAGGAGTTTGGGTAGGTTTGCTCTTGAAAGGGAGGAGAACGCCCAAAATCGGGCCAGACACTGAAAAGATGTGAGAGCAGTAGCTGTTAGAGTGAGGTACATTGTAAATTTGGCCACCCCCGTTATTGCGGAAAAACCCAGATCATGAAAACTGGGTGATGATGTAAATATACGAAAAGCACCTCATTCTTCCTGATGAGTGTATGATGTGGTTTTATATAACTTATAGAGAATCAAGCAAAAATGACATTTTCCTTTTTTAATCATGAGAATCTAGTTGCTACCATGTAAATCCTATAAAAAAAACAACAACCCAAAGTCCAATGTACCACTCTGCATACTTGTACATTTGACATGTGCTTCCCTTGATTAGTGTCCAAGGAAGCTTACGAAAAACTGCTGGAAGTTGATTTCTAGCAAATCACAGTTGTGACACATTAAAATTTTGTGAGTTCTTAAAAACAAACATTCCAGTCCCATACACTCATATCCATGTTTGCATATTTTAGCATACAAAGTCTTCAGCACCTATTGAGTAATTCTATTTCAGTGATGGTGGTAAACATGAGAACACACAAAAGACACAAGAGTAAAAGTGCAAAAACCAAGCTTTACCGAGTCCCCGGGCTGCAATGTCTGTAGCCAGCAAGACTGCCGACTCCCTCACACAGAACTCCTCATAAACGGCGACCCGCCTCAGCTGATGCAGAGAGCCGTAGAGCGCCATCACTGAAATGCCTGGGTTCAGCTTGCAGAACATCTCAAAGACAAACTTCACCTGTGCATAAATTTTAGAAAATGCAAGGTTAAATAAGGAGCATAAATTTGTGCAAATATTAGTGCAGGAAGCTTTTGACTCAACAACAGAACATGCTTAATAAAACAAGATTTAGATGAGCCTTATTCAAAATCACTTTGGACTACATTCATAAGGGCTTCCTTTTTTTATATTTTCATTATGGCCTGGTGTAGACTTTCATGACAAGAATTTGCTCAGAAGTAACTGGCTGAAATTATACCAGGGTACACTCAAGGAATGCTTCCTAAAGAGTAGACTGTTAGCCACTTGCTTTGTTTTTGTCATTTGCATGCATTTTCTAGTAAGCTTGTACCTTCTTGGCCTTTTGTCAAAGGCCACCCACTGTAATGGGAGAGTGAAGCAAGGCCAGATGAGTGTGACAGCGCGAGGGCCTTTTGAGATCTGCTTCACACATTATTATTCATGACACATGAACCCTACTGAATAGTCATATTACCAGGTTCCCGTCAACCAGTGGAATGTCGCACTCCCCACATCCTTTGTCTTGGCGTTGTCTGGCCTGTTTGCATGCATGACTGACCACTTGTGGAGGTTTGTGGCGTGCATTCACGGTATGCAAATCAGACTCGGGCAGACAGACATGCAGATTGGCCAACTTTTCCTCCCAAAAAATTGGGGAGCAAAAGTCGGTAATTCAAGGGGCTAAGAAAAGGATGCAAAGCAGATCTCAAAAGGCCCTTGCACAAATCCACTTGGCTGGGCTCTCTTCACCATACAGCGAGAGGGCCTTGACAAAAGAATACTAGTAGTTCCTTCTGGACTCAAACCTAGTTTTTGAATTAACTGTATGGCACTTTCATAATCAAAGAATTAGAAAGTTTCCAGTGCATAAGCTCTCATGATTCAAATATAGTCATTAGGTCCTACTGCTTTACAATTCCAAGATGTGCTTGTTAAAACTGCTTTATTCCATTGTTTACTTTTTATGTGAATGTTGTATATTTGTATGATTATCCTTTAAATAAAGCAATTTGAATTTTAAAATTCATTTTTTTAAAACACTGAATATCAAATGTATTAATAACAGAAAATATGTGGATGTCTGTTGGATCTCCCTGAAGGTATTTTTAAATTCATGTGTGTGTCTGTTATTTTTGTGTGTGTGTGTTTAATACATCATTTCGTCTGTTGAGAATGAGAAGGGCGTTAAGTTGACTCGAACACTATGGGTTTTGTGACAACTTAACGCCCTTATCATTCTCAATCGACGATTTCTGTATCCATGTATATACAATGTATCTGCATGTTTTTAGGAATATTTTATTGTATATAGTATATGTGCTTTGTAAGAAGCGAATAAAGAGTATAATAATAATAAAACAAAGAGCGTTCGTATGTGTGTGTGTGTATATGTGTGTGTGTGTGTGTAGGTTTTTTGTGTTGGTGTTTGCATAGGTGTGTATATAAGAGCGAGTGTGTGAGTGTGTGTGAAGGTGTTAACCCATTGTATACATGAAACTGGTGGGTCCTGCGCAAAGGCAATGGGGATGCTAGGGAATGGGTTAATAAAACTCTTCTCCTAACCTGTTTGCAGCTGGCCATGAAGACCAAGATCTTCTGCTTGAGATGAGCTTTGATGAACGAATATAGGACGTCCAGCTTCTGCTCCAATTCACACACAATGTAGCTCTAGATACAGTCAATGGGAAGACATGGCAGAAATAAAGTTGTTTAATCAGAGCAGACTGCAGTAAACATTGCTGCCAATTTAAGCATTCCATCATAATTTCAATGATTTCCACTTTTTCATAGTTATTATTATTATCATTATTATCATCATCATCATCACCATTATTATTTTTCAATAATTTTTTTTAGCAGTGCTAGAAAGGAATGTTTATAAACCTGGATAGTTGAATTCAAAAGTAAAATACTCAACAATTCAATTTTTCATATTTAAGATAGAATCAAAAGAAAGACAAGTTTTGGTAAGAACAACACAAATCACTACTACTACTGCTAGATAGGGCAGACCCAAGCAAATCCTAGGATTCTAGGATCTTAATGGCAAACATGACCTCTCCAAAATTTCTTGCAAATATCACAAGATTCATTACAGCAGCAGTAATTGTGGTCATCATTTGAGGGAAGGAAGATGATAAATTCTTCATTTTCTTTTTTGAAGGATGACGTAATTACAAACAACAACAAAATTATCATTTATAACTTAACAAACAGACTGATACAGGATTTATAGTCACTCAGTGAAAAAGAGATACATGAACTCTCACGACCACCAACTCAATCTTGTGTCCAAAACTTTGTTAAATAAACTGAAGGATTCCTCTATTTTATCCCATTTCATTTTATGCCACTCAATTCAACTTGTCTTACAAGTATGAAAGTAACAATAATGAACACATGGACTTCCTGCTACGTATACATTTTTTTCCCCAAAAAAACTGCAATTCAACAAAAATGTCAATGAACTGAAATCAACCTGTTTGTGTTTGAATTGTTCCTCTCATAACCAGTGAAGTCCTCATAAATGCTTTGGGATGACAAAAGTCAACTACCTGAGACATTCTGCCAACCTTACTTTTACAGGTGAAATCTTTTATGTTCTTCCACTGTTCTTCCACTGTTCTCCCTGGAGACCCTTTCATCAAATGTTATCTCAGAATGCAACCTTGAAATTTAACCTCACTATCAAACACATCATACTGCAGACAAAATATTGTGACATTTCTAAATTCAACCTTCAGAATTAGAACGCTGACCTCACTAAAACTAGCCAAATGATGACAGTAAACTCTTCAATCAGAATGAAGAGTCATATGTTGCATTTCCTCACCTGTCAATGTTACACAGAGTATCACATCATTTTCATGTTCAATTCACTCTCTTGGGTTAGCAACAAAATTGTACTACAAAGAGAGTTGATTGAAAATTTCAAAGCCCTGTCTCTGTAATATAATTTAACCCATTAAGTCCCACAAACCACATTTAGACAGTGCTTTGTCAACATTTTGACTGTGTTTTTTTGTCACATTGCACTTTGTCATTGGTTTTTTTTTTTTTTTTTGTTAAAGACAAAAATTATCTTGGACATAAGCCCTTGCTGTTCATATATGATCAAATTATTGGTTTCTGTTGCAGGCTATTCAAAACTCACTTTACAACTAAATCTACGTATCAGTCATAAATTCATGACCAATTCATAAAATCGGGAAAACATCTGAGAAAATGACATTGTTTCTTTCTAAAATAGGAAATGTGCAGATTTCATTCTGATTTTGTCCAGATTCAATCGTTTCAGCCAACTCCATCTATTATTTCTCTAATACAAGATATGCCGTAAATTTTAGAGTGCCCATTCAGTTTTGATAAGACAATAACATCTGCAGCAAAACTCCCGAGACTTAAAGGACAAGTCCACCTTCACATACATGTGGATTGAGTGAATGCAATAATATTAGTAGGACACATCAGTGAAAGTTTGGGGAAAATCGGACAATCCATTCATAAGTTTTGAACTCTTAAAATATCTGCGCAGTCACTGCTGGATGAGAAGACTACTACAGTGTATGATGTCATATGCGTACAACGATATAAAGAAAATAAAAAGAGAATTTCACAAAACTTTACTTTTTTAATAAAGTGCACATTTCTTCGACTTGTTACTGACGTATGTTAAGGGTAATATTATTCCCCTTGCCTTCTGAAAGAGAGAAGTCGAGTATTCTTTTGTTATGCAAGAAAAGTGAAAATATGTTGAATTTTCTTTATTCTTTCTTTGTATCGTTGTACACATGTGACGTCACAAGGTAAAGTAGTCTTCTCATCCAGCCGTGACTGAGCAGAAACTTCAAAAATTCATAACTTTTGAACGGATTGTCTGATTTTCCTCAAACTCTCACTGATGTGTTCTACTATTGTTGCTGCATTCACTCAACCCACATGTCTGTGAAGGTGAACCTGTCCTAGACTTAATGTGATAAACGTGGTATGTGATTAATTACCTGATCGAGCTGTACAGGTGTGCTGTGAGTGTGATGCTCATGAACTGCCACATACTTTGGATCCTGCAAACTCAGCCTCGCCAAGTCACGCACAGACCTAGACAAAACACACCAGCATAAAGACACTATACACAACATTTCTAATCAGACAACATTTTGTAAATGCTGAAGAACAGTAGCTGAGCATGATATTTCCAATATGCTACAATGTAATATTGACAGAGAATGGAGCCATGCATTCCTCAGATTGGATTCTTGATACAATGAAACTAGCTGTCTTGAAATCTTGGATGTCTGGAAAGGTTTAAGGAGTGCTTCACTCTTAAATTCGCTGCAAATCATAGAATAAAACACTTAAAATACATACACAAACACAAACACACAAATCCTACAAGAATGGAGCCGCAGCGTTTCCATAATTGATCAACTAACTAAATCTCTGCAAACTGAAAGCTAAAGAGGAAATGTTCACATCAATACTCCCCATAAGGTGAATGATGAGTAGCAAAGAGGGAAACATGGCAAAGTCACTCTTCTCCAGGCTAAAGAAACTTGAATATCGTTACATATTTCGATGAAGTTGATGAGGAAGAATTCTCCTTTCCTGGATATTTCAAATGAAGATTCATGCAAACCACACAAGAAATCAAGACACAGTTCTTGAAACACTGATAAATACTCAGACAGCTAAACCTGGAACATAACATCAAGTATGAGCCATTGATACACAAAATAGTACGGTTTTGCCTCCAAATAAAGTGGAGTGTAATTTAAGCAAGCAAAACACTGAACTAAAAAGAGAAAGAACTATTCCTGAGTATTCTGTTTGTCAATCTGGAGGCAATGCGATCTGAAGCATGAGAGGAGTTGAACACCGATAAATCACATTCAATTTCATTGATAACTGAATGCATGACTCGAGTTTCATGACAACATAAAAAAAAAGAAAAAGAAATCTTACTTTGTCTGGGTGGCAGAGAACAGAAGGGTTTGTCGCTCAGAGGGGAGATGTTCAAAGATTGCATCCATTGTCTTCTGGAAGCCAAGATCCAAGATGCGGTCAGCCTCATCCAAGACTGGTTGTAAACATAAAAACAATGTACGGTGTATATGAGATCCTTCTTCATGATCATCATCATCATCATCATCATCATCCTCATCATCATCATCATCATCATCCTAATCAACATCACTGTCATCACTATCATCATCACAGTTGTCATCATCATCTTCAACTCTGAAATCATTTTCATTATCATTACCACCAATTTCATAATTAATCATGCCATTGCTATCAAGTATCAGCATGCTCATCATTAAAGCCATTTATTAACATTGGGAGCAGTGATTAAAAATATTTTCAAATTACAGCTGTATCACATTTGATGCATATGTGTAGTTCAGTTATATCACAAAACACCCTAACATACAAACATTTTGCAGTAAAGCCACAAATATAAGGAGATATCACTAATTTTCTCAATAAAACACCAGGGCAAGTTTATTGTAGAAATGCTTTCTAACAAAACTATTGTTCACATTTTGTTTATTTAGCAATACTCAACACTGATTATACTGATTAACATTTTCATGATGGTTATGTTTATCCCTAACTCACATTCTAAAACTATTTTGAAGCACTAATGCTGTCTTTTTTTTTCTTCTGCAAATGTTCACATGGCGCATTAGCATTTTATCATCTTAGCTAGCACACTTTTGTTTATTGTCATCATAATAATACATATCATTAAATTATTATCTCTCTTAAATGTTCAGTGACATCTTTAGTGTTTAGCTTTGCTATATCCCCCATCCCATCCCTTTGCTAGACCAATTATATTCTTCTAAATAGTCCAGCACATAATGTCCACAATAAATTAGCAAAGTCTATGATTATTTAGCAAAACGAATAAATAAATTAAATCAAATTAAATAAATAAATACTGAAAACTGCTTATTCAAAAGTGGCAAAGCCAGTACGGTATTAAAATTGGGAGTCAAAAGGGGCTTGATCTCAAGCCATTTTTTACTCCAAAATTTAACGTTGTTTAACCCTTTCTGTGCCAGTGAGCAAATTTCATACACAAACTTATAGGTAAGTAATGTAATGTGGCACGAAGAGGGTTAAGAAACAACTGACAGAGTGTAACACTGTGAGATCTATTGACAGTATCACCCTGAGGAATTCTCTTGTGCCTGGTTAGTCAGAACTGGGTGGTGGTGCTCACCTAGCATCTGAAGGTTGAGGCTCTCAAAGCAGGCAGTCTCATCCATGTGCTGGAGGAGGCGGCCCGGAGTGCAGATGATGATGTTGGTCTTTGGTAGCCTCTCCATCTCCGTTTTAAGGTCCTAGAGGATCGTGGCAAGGATGCAAAGAATGCTCAGGTGATTTGCTGGCTCATAAACAGTGTATTTCAAATACAAATTATGTATACATCTCTGTATATCTCCATGACATCCATTTTTCTCAGATCACTGACAATGCAATCGCCAATGTTCTTTGGGATGCCTCATTACATCTCTCAGATAGTCATACAATGTGTGATACACAAATAAAAGACCTGGCACAGATTACGGTCATTCTGTTTGAGAAACCACAGCTGAGGACAAAATTTGGCAGGGTATGAAAGCGCTCATGACAGGCACAATTATATTAACTCCCACATACAATGCTACATATGAAACACTAATCCATTGAGGATGGGCTGATTTTGCTACAACACCCATTTCCCATAGACACTTGCCTGAGTATACTCGGGACTTGTCCTCAACGGGCTAATACACCAATAAGTCCAAAAGAAATAGACATGTCATTTCTGATCAAACCATACCAAATACTGACAGCTGGAAAGAACTCAGAAGCATGTTGTAATCATATTTCAGCCCTCAAAAAATGGAAGAAATTGAAGTCCCCTGTCGGCCCCCATTCCCCTTCTATACCTTTCCACCGATGACAAGGCCAGCTGAGAAATCATGTTTGGCACCAATCTTGCACAGAACCTCAAACGTCTGGTAGGCCAACTCCCTGGTTGGAGAGATGACCAGGGCACCGAGGCCATCCAGCATCGACCAGGAGTTACGGTACAGACATTCCAGAATCTATGGTTGAAAAAAAAAGATATATAAATAAATACACCAAGGTGTCACACAATAGGAGATTCAGGCTTCAGCCAACCTTCAGTGATTTGGTGGCTAGCTTTCATCCACTCCTGTAGACTTCTTCAGGCCAAGTGATTGTACCGTTTTAGCACTGCCTGCTTGTTCCTTGATCATTGGACCAAAGATTCGTGATAGGCTGTATCCGGAATCCCTATTGAGTGTGGGTTTGATTCTTTTTATCCAGATGGACTCTTTTGTTTTTTCTCGGCCAAAAATTCCTTTCAAAGGCCAGTATTGTTGCATCCTCCAATCCAATATTGTGTCTTGGGTTGAGGGCGTGTTCTGCTATGACTGAATGGGAGGGGCTGTCCTAAGAAGCCTGAATCTCCTATTGTATGATCTCCCCAACTAATGAAAGTTTTCTGCAAACCAAGATGTCATTCAGAAAAATGCCTGGACTCGACTGTGTGGAAATCATGAAATCTTGCATTGTGAAGGTATTGTACAGCTGTGTGCATCAGTGATGCTAGTATCTGATCAAAGAAGAAAACAACATCACAAGAACATAAAGACAGCAAAAATTATGTGGTAAATTTTTCAGATTTACATTCACACCATTTTATGATGATATGGTGTAAAACAAAGTGGATATGAGACAACAACAAAAAATTGCAGAAACTCAATCATGATCTTTTTTCTTTGCATAGCAAGGCCACTAAAAAGGTGTGATACGCCCAATGTATTGCTATTGTGCATTCTTATTTGTTTGTTTGTTTGTTTGTTCCTTTGCTTTTAAAGGCATTTAAAAAAATGATGTAAGGCTGACATTTGATGACTTAGTTGGTCTTTCTGTAGGGGTACAACAACACTTATAGCATTTTTTTTTCTCTACACATCATTTTGTGCACTATGTATGCAACTCATAGAACTTTGGATGAAGTATTCTTTATCAGTTTTGCTTTACAGGCGATATAATTATGAAAGCTTTTTTTTCTGGATAGTTTTTGGAACCACTTTTTGCTTGTTATATCAACGTTCAATTCATCATGAACTTGCACCTGTTACACGCATACAATTCTTTTTGTTTGTTTGTTTACAATCTTGCAGAAGGCCATGCAGAGCTGAAAACATGATTGAATAAATCTAGCACCCGACTATTGCACCACCCATGCCTAGCTTGAAAGAAATTTGAAGAGTGGCAACTATGGTCAGTGTACTTCACATTGCAAAATTAAGCTCACAGGAATGAGGAATGCCAGGGTTTTGCCAGAGCCTGTCTTGGCAGCTCCCAAAACATCATGGCCTTGGAGAGCGAGCCCAATGGTCATCCGCTGAATTTCTGTGGGAACCTCGTAACCAGCATCGGTCAACCCAGACTTGGTGCGGCCACTCAGAGGGAAGTTAGAGAACTTCTCAATATCAGCTGGTGTGATCTGTGTTTGTCGCAGGCAATAGAAGACAACAAATGGAAATGTGAGAGACAGAGATATTGTGCCAGACCTAAATTGGAATTCAATGCAGACAAGTAAACAATGAATTAACAAATGGAGCCATTATTTGGGCCAGACTACTTCATGTAAGTGATGTAAGGGCAGCAACATGAATCCAAATGGCAGTCACTAAGATTTATGAATTTTCACTGCCCTGGCAGACTAGCATTGTAGCAGATTGCCATAGAAAACAAAAACAAAAAAGATGATAGTGATTCTTACTAGAAAAACACTCAGAGAGCACAGACCTCTGCCAAGCAGCTCATTTCCACCCATATACGCATGCTGAAAATCGCCCAATTTCCATGTGACAATGAAGCCTTTCGGTCGTGTCTAGCAAGTCTACCTTGAGCTGCTGTCTCATCCTCATCAGCAGCTGGCTGCGCTCAGTAACATGCATTTGCACACGCACAACTCTTATTGCGTAGCTTGAACTCATTCAGTTTGTTGACCCAATTTGCAAAGGATAAATTTAAATTTTAATTCTTCACAAAGATTCAGTTATCCGCATCACTAAATTTCATTTTGGAAACCCTCGACCAAAATTTAAATAACCATCTGTGATCTGTGTAGACTAGATCTAGCTGTTACCAGTTATAGTTTTAATAGAGTTTTCTAATCTTACTGTTAGGCCTAAATTTAATACTTGTATTCATTCTTTGCCAAAGTTTGCTTGCCTTGGAGACGAGAAGTTGGAGTCGTAATTTCATAAGTAGGCTAATAATAGATTCTAAATTTATATTTTTCCTGTAAGTTTCATGCAAACAGACAGACAGACAGACAAACAAACAAACAAACAAACACCGGTAAAAAATTTACTGGTAACCTCCTTGGCGGAGGTGTTTATCAAATTCCTAACACATATAGGGTCTAGAGGTTCTAACACCACTAGACCTCTGCGCATGGCAATAAATAGTACTTTGTGATGGTTGATGCAAACAGCACGCTCCAACATATTTACTGGTGCGTGGGACTGAACTTTTCCAAACGACCCGAAGAAGGAGTAAGCATACCATACCTGGTCATATTGTTCAATAAGCTGGTTGATCTCTTTCTTTTCGACTTGTAGTTTCTTCAAAACCACTTTCTTTTCACGGAGCTTTCGCTTCTTGTGTTTGAATTTTGACGAAGAACCCTTCGTCGAAGTATGTTTTTTCTGCTTGTGAGAGTCCATGCCTTCAATTTCTGTCATGATTGCCTTGCGTTCATCGTGGGTAATTTCAGTCCAGCCAGCTGCTGTGTTAGGCACGCACACAAGGCACAGAGCACCTTGCCTCTGTGGAAAAGGGTACTAAACATAGTACATCTGTACAAAATTTGTACGTAAACTTCATGTACACACTATTCTCACATGTGTCGCAAACCTCGCGTTGCCAATTTTAGCCGCTAAGTTTTTCATTTAAAAAAAAAAAAAAAAATGATTCTCTACTATACAGAGCATAATAATTTGATGCGGTTTCTTTCTTTCTTTCTTTCTTTCTTCCGCCTTTATACCAAGTAGCAAGTCGACTGGAGTCATACAATAGGTGATCAAATGATTCCTCACAGGTCAATGGTCTTTGAAGAACAAAATTAAGCACTATAGGCCTCACGCTCCTTTTCCGGGCTCCCATATAAACCTGTGTTAAATGCAGCATATTCCATGAATCATGAAAAATCAATCGAATCATAGAATTTTTTTAAATTGAAGTAGATGAAGTGAAATTTTCTCTGCTTTCAAGCAAACAACATATTTTGGGATGTTGTCCAGCTCTAAAAAAAGTTAAGAGCCTCCATACGAGACTAGTCATCCAGTCACTCTCAAAAATGATAAAAATAGCAAATTACCTCATACATCAATAAAAAATCATTAAAAATACAAAAACCCTGATTCATTCAACTTCTTTATAACCTGCAGAAGCTCCTGTCCTCAAGCAATGTCAAACACTACCAAAAGTGGCAATTTTCTACTTGACTGATTTTTAATGATTTTTTTGGTAAAAAATAACATTACCTCATCTTTGTACTGCCTTCCCGGTAGGCAATGCGCGAGTTGAATTAGGAGCGTGAGGCCTATAGAGCAGTCAAGTGCTTCCAAACACTTTTTGAACGCTTTCATCTTGTAGAGATATTAATTCCGACTACAACGATATAAAACTTTCTACATTTCATGCTTGTTTTCAGCAGAGTGGACCCCATCAAGCTACAATGCACCATGTACTGAAATCCAATCAATGCACCCTTGCTGGCATTATACCTTGGGTTCGGTGAAATTGGATGTAGGGCCCAAATAGACAATAATTCAATGACATTCATTCAGTCCAATTTGAAGGTTTAAATGCTGGATACCCTGAAAACCTCCCAAAATATCAAAATGATTATTCATATTATATCAAGGTAAATATTTAAGTTCAATGAGCAAGAAAGGGAAGTTCAATTTCACTGTTCCATGGAGCATTTGAGCCCACCACCAGGCCATAAATATACTATGATGTACTTTTAAAATATATATCACTGTAAAACTCGATATAAGGTAGGGATTAGAGTTCACAGAGGTTAGAATATGAAGGATAGAATAAGATAGGATGGGAAATGTGGGGGGGGGGGGGGTTCCAGGACATGCCTACAGAATGGCCCTACATAAGGGCAACAACAGAGAGCATGAGTACAGGTTTATACATTTTATGTTTTGTGGGGTTAGTGAGATGCTTGACTGCTTTGATCTGGAGTCAGAATGCAAGTGTTCTTTATTCACTGTTCTCCAGTATTATTATTCCAACACATTTACATGGTCACAGCCTTATTGACTCGGCCTGTAAGCCAGCATACCACTGGATCATCACCCGCACTCTTGTCCATCTTAATTTCTAACTGTTTGGAATAATGTTTGCTCCACTCTTCCGCATTCATATCCAAATCTTCTTGCTTGTCGCCATAAAACACCCCCCCCCCCCTCAAAAAACAACAACAAAGAAAGAAAGAAAGAAAGAAAGAAAGAAACAAAGAAACAAAGAAACAAACAAACAAACACTGTTGTATAAAAACGTTCATGAACAAACCTGCTGGCTCCCTCAGATCCAGGACCAGAATATTGTGTATGACAACCTGCAACACAGATATATTATTCATTAAATGTCAGTAAATGACTATGACACTTTGAAAACTGATAGTCCTGCTACATTTTTCTGAGAGAATGATGCTGAGTTCGTTGTTAGAATGAAATGCAATGGAGTGAATGTGTAGACCATGAGTGGTGAATAAATGGCACATGGCTGGTGGGTGAACATGAATTCGTACAGCAAGGAAACTTCCAACACAAAAAACCACTGTCTGCATGGGACCAAGCACGTCCATCACAGTTTTTACACACATAGCTCTCCATTTTCACAGTAAAAGTGAAAATAATACAGTTACACTGTCACTGGGTGCTAGTTTTGAGGTGTACAAGTAAACTTAAGGATATATTTATAGGCCCACAGTTAGGACGAGGGGAAGCTAGGCAGGGTGAGGGCTAGGGCGTAAGTTACCATACTCGGTCTAACTTTAGACTAACGTTATAGTTCTACACTAGCTTAGACTGGGTTAAATTTGAGCCTTGTTCATATTACTAGGCAGCTAGGGTTAAATTTGGGGTTAGAATCTGATTTTGGGCTGAAATCTTACTTTGGGTTGGCATTTAGGGCTATGGTTTGGATTAGGGTTAGGGTTAGGTTAGGGTTAGGGTTTGGGTTAGGGCTAGTTAGGGCTAGTTAGGGCTAGTTAGGGCTAGTTAGGGTTAGTTAGGGTTAGGGTTAGTTAGGGTTAGGGTTAGGTTAGGGTTAGGGTTAATAGGGTTTTAGGGTTAGGGTTTTAACAGCTAGGGTTAAATTTGGGGTTAGAATCTGATTTGGGGCTGAAATCTAACTTTGGGTCGGCAATGGATTCAACCTTAGGACTATGGTTAGAGTTGGGTTAGGGTTTGGGTTTGGGTTTGAATAGGGTAAGGGTTTTAAAAGCTAATGTTAGGGTTAAATTTGGGGTTAGAATCTGATTTGGGGCTGAAATCTAACTTTGGGTCGGCAATGGATTCAATTTTAGTTCTATGGTAAGAGTTGAGGGCAAGGGCTACCTTAGAAATAGGACTAGACTTCTACACTTGTTTACTATTGGTCTGACTTACCCCTTAAAGAATATTTCCGAATTTAAGCTAGCAGGTACCATGGCAGTAACCCCGGGAACCTTCCCGTACACTCTGCACGCCGTTTGCTGGCGAGAACATCGCATTCTAGCAGACGACTCTCATGCCCACTGCCTACCAGTCTCACAGTATAGGCCTCACGCTCCTTTTCCGGGCTCCCATATAAACCTGTGTTAAATGCAGCATATTCCATGAATCATGAAAAATCAATCGAATCATAGAATTTTTTTAAATTGAAGTAGATGAAGTGAAATTTTCTCTGCTTTCAAGCAAACAACATATTTTGGGATGTTGTCCAGCTCTAAAAAAAGTTAAGAGCCTCCATACGAGACTAGTCATCCAGTCACTCTCAAAAATGATAAAAATAGCAAATTACCTCATACATCAATAAAAAATCATTAAAAATACAAAAACCCTGATTCATTCAACTTCTTTATAACCTGCAGAAGCTCCTGTCCTCAAGCAATGTCAAACACTACCAAAAGTGGCAATTTTCTACTTGACTGATTTTTAATGATTTTTTTGGTAAAAAATAACATTACCTCATCTTTGTACTGCCTTCCCGGTAGGCAATGCGCGAGTTGAATTAGGAGCGTGAGGCCTATAGAGCAGTCAAGTGCTTCTGTTGTAAGCCGGGTTAATGATGACGCTGACGATGACAGTCTCCATGAGTTGAAATTGCAATGATTTATTGAGCAAATCAAATAGACAGTCTAAACTCCGCACTATCCTCAGCTACATGTCGAATACAGAGTGAATAACAGATATACAGGCCTATCAACTATTCAACATAGCAGAGCTCATAGAGAATACATTTGTATGTCCATTCTCTCTCAAGTGAAAGTGAAGAATCAAGAATCAATCAAATCTGCGTCATTATATTCACATGAAAAATAAAAGTTGCGTTGTGCCCATGCCAACCACACGCACACTGCGCCATTGGCATGGACACAACGCGCCTCAACGCATTGACGCAACAATAACATACCGCATATTTCCATTTACCACAAACTTCCCCGCGATTATATAACACAACCATGGGTTATATAATCCCAATTACATCATATCATTTTCATAACATTATACATAATGATACATAACAAAAAATTCCCCGCTCTTCATGTCAAATCATTACACTTTACAGCAATTTTATATAAGAGCGGATTAACAGCACATAATGCTATACAAAAATATACTTCAGGAAAGCGTGTGTTCCCCGCTTTTCCAGTCAAATATACAAACGTCGAAATACTACAAAATTGAACTTTACACATGAAATCTGCCAAGAGCTGAAACTCTTGAATCTTCCAAATTTACAGTAAATCATACAAACTCATATTTGATACATGGCATAAATGTTCCGAGCCAAGAGAATAACACATCAATACGTTACAATTTTCTTCAGTTCCGTTTCGATGTAGAACTCAGCCGTCCCACATTGTCAGTTATGTACTGAATATCCGAGAAAACAATGCATGAAAACCCGTCAAACATGCCGTAACAGAACATGTTCTATACATTGTATATAAAACCATACATCAATGTGTATAGTTCAAATTTATCGAGACGCAATATATAGACAAGTCTCTTAATACACATGCCAAATGCATACAACAACACAACAACTTCCCCGCGATTATATCATACGACCCGTATGATAATAATCGATTTTCTAAAAGTAATGTACTTCTCAATGAATCAATATAACACATATCACGAAATTCACAGTTGAAACAAAGTGAAGTCACAGAATGTTAGAATTCACAACTAACAAAAATAAGCTTCTCCGCTATGATATACGGTAACTTCCCCGCTTTATGTGTCATATCGTCACAGTCAGCGATTTGCTCATTTACAAAACTTCACACAAATTAAGGGATCATTCAAAGTATGAATTCTCGACCAACTATTTCTCATTATCAAACGTCCCTGACTCACTGAACAACCACTAATATTGTCAGAATGCCATGTTGTTCAGCTGCCATAAAAACAATGAAAACAATGGCTATTATTTATAGTTCCTTCGTTTTTCCACGTAATAGTGATTTAAAATACTTTCATATCACTATTCCAATATCTCATTAAAAACTTCTTATCAATCACAGATCAATTAAAACAACAATATCTTGATAATCATTTCTCGCATTGATATTGCATCTCTAAATGCGCATAGTTCCTAAATCCATTGCTACTTGAGATGGTACACAAGTTTCAGCTGCAGTCATGAACGTATGTAAGCGAATCAACTCACAACAAATTCCATGAACGGACAGCGGATTTCTAACCTGCAGCGACCAACCCAAAATCCGGTCTCCAATTTGACTCCCAGGGCCCCCATACCGTTCCCTGAACATGACATCCATGTTTCCACACGTTACAGTTAGGTATGCATGCCTCCCTTGTTGTTACATTATTGACAACAATGTCACCATGAGAAATACTAGTATTCTCCCCTTTTGGAATTGACCGCTCCTTTGGCGCTACGTTAGTTCTTTGTGGCTGCACTTTTGCATGCTTTTGGACATCCTGACCTTCAAGTGATAATTCGGGAACCCTCTTGGTACCCTCTCCTACAGGTTTTGCAATTAGAAGCACCCCAGCATCTAAATCCTTTGCATCAACCTGTTCATCACATAACTCATGTCCATGTCCCCCAGCATCAATTTCTGCACCACCCTCATCTACATCAACGCAACCCAGAATCTGCGATCCCCCATCCAAAAGAGATATGACATCCTCCTTCTCCTGTCCAGCTGTATCTAAGGAAAGATCTAGCTGCTGAGCAACCGGGTCAGTGAACATTCCTTGTGTTCCAGCATCAGCACTCCCAGTTTTCAGCCCATCTCCCTCAAGCATACAGTCTTCACGGAGAACTAACAATGCTTCTCTCCTAAGCACTTCAAATCGGTCTCCCCTATTTCTCATGTGCAAACGCCTTAACAAAATTCGTTCTCTCTCATCACGTGTTCCACTGACAAACTGATTTGACAGAGCTTCATCCCTAAGCTGCCTCAGAGCCGCAGCTTCCTTCTCATCGTCTGCAGCATCTACTAATTTGGCATAAAGACGCATGAGAGCCCTACTGAAGTCTGCCAAGTCTTCATTATCACGTTGAACACGATTATAGAACAAGCATCGCAAATAGTGAGAATTCTCTCGACTAAAACACAGACGGAGAGCTTTTACAATCTCTGTGAAACTCTCCCGCTTCTCGTCAGACAGACAATAAAGAATCTCCTCTCTTGCTGGCCCCGTAACGTTGCTTACCAAAACCCAAGCCTTCTCCTCATCACTGAAATGGAAAGGTTCAATAATAAAATTGAATCCTTCCATCCAGTTAGAAAAAGGTGTTTCAGTGCCATCTTCACAATACCCACTAAACTTTTCAATCTGAGCATGGTCTAGAGCGAGATTTACACACAACCCTATTGCCTGTCGATATGATGACGAAGAGCAATTATCACTTTGCACATCCTTATAAACAAACTGTTCACACATGACTAAAGACGCAGTTAAACTGACCAATTATAAGACACGTCATTTTCAAACATGAAACGTAATGCCCAAATGTAGGTCAGGGGATCTGCCTGAAGTCCATTCGGTTTAAACGAAAGTTATCAAATACCGTCTTATTCAGTGCGTGAGATGCCATCAGCTCCAACTGTCACGTCCTGATCGATGTCCTGCTGCTCGACTGTGATATACACTCTGCTGCTCCTGTGGTACACTCGCGCTGATAGACATCTACGGCAAACTCTCGATGCACCGTTTGCTCCAGTCTTCAATCTGCTACCGACGAGCCTGATCATCTTGAAGTTGCCTCACAGAGTAGCGTTGCTCTACCAGGGCTGATCAACGTACACCATCAAGATCACTCCTGCATACTCCTGTCCGCTACCAAAGTGTCGTCAAAACAGCAGGTCTCCTCGGAGCGAAACGTGGACCATTATTCCGTCATACTCGAGGCTGTTATTCGTCGATCACGGTTCTTCAACTGGATGAAGTGGATCACTCCGTCAGGCTGTCATCATCCCACTCCTGACACCATTTGTTGTAAGCCGGGTTAATGATGACGCTGACGATGACAGTCTCCATGAGTTGAAATTGCAATGATTTATTGAGCAAATCAAATAGACAGTCTAAACTCCGCACTATCCTCAGCTACATGTCGAATACAGAGTGAATAACAGATATACAGGCCTATCAACTATTCAACATAGCAGAGCTCATAGAGAATACATTTGTATGTCCATTCTCTCTCAAGTGAAAGTGAAGAATCAAGAATCAATCAAATCTGCGTCATTATATTCACATGAAAAATAAAAGTTGCGTTGTGCCCATGCCAACCACACGCACACTGCGCCATTGGCATGGACACAACGCGCCTCAACGCATTGACGCAACAATAACATACCGCATATTTCCATTTACCACACTTCCAAACACTTTTTGAACGCTTTCATCTTGTAGAGATATTAATTCCGACTACAACGATATAAAACTTTCTACATTTCATGCTTGTTTTCAGCAGAGTGGACCCCATCAAGCTACAATGCACCATGTACTGAAATCCAATCAATGCACCCTTGCTGGCATTATACCTTGGGTTCGGTGAAATTGGATGTAGGGCCCAAATAGACAATAATTCAATGACATTCATTCAGTCCAATTTGAAGGTTTAAATGCTGGATACCCTGAAAACCTCCCAAAATATCAAAATGATTATTCATATTATATCAAGGTAAATATTTAAGTTCAATGAGCAAGAAAGGGAAGTTCAATTTCACTGTTCCATGGAGCATTTGAGCCCACCACCAGGCCATAAATATACTATGATGTACTTTTAAAATATATATCACTGTAAAACTCGATATAAGGTAGGGATTAGAGTTCACAGAGGTTAGAATATGAAGGATAGAATAAGATAGGATGGGAAATGTGGGGGGGGGGGGGGGGGGTTCCAGGACATGCCTACAGAATGGCCCTACATAAGGGCAACAACAGAGAGCATGAGTACAGGTTTATACATTTTATGTTTTGTGGGGTTAGTGAGATGCTTGACTGCTTTGATCTGGAGTCAGAATGCAAGTGTTCTTTATTCACTGTTCTCCAGTATTATTATTCCAACACATTTACATGGTCACAGCCTTATTGACTCGGCCTGTAAGCCAGCATACCACTGGATCATCACCCGCACTCTTGTCCATCTTAATTTCTAACTGTTTGGAATAATGTTTGCTCCACTCTTCCGCATTCATATCCAAATCTTCTTGCTTGTCGCCATAAAACACCCCCCCCCCCCTCAAAAAACAACAACAAAGAAAGAAAGAAAGAAAGAAAGAAAGAAACAAAGAAACAAAGAAACAAACAAACAAACACTGTTGTATAAAAACGTTCATGAACAAACCTGCTGGCTCCCTCAGATCCAGGACCAGAATATTGTGTATGACAACCTGCAACACAGATATATTATTCATTAAATGTCAGTAAATGACTATGACACTTTGAAAACTGATAGTCCTGCTACATTTTTCTGAGAGAATGATGCTGAGTTCGTTGTTAGAATGAAATGCAATGGAGTGAATGTGTAGACCATGAGTGGTGAATAAATGGCACATGGCTGGTGGGTGAACATGAATTCGTACAGCAAGGAAACTTCCAACACAAAAAACCACTGTCTGCATGGGACCAAGCACGTCCATCACAGTTTTTACACACATAGCTCTCCATTTTCACAGTAAAAGTGAAAATAATACAGTTACACTGTCACTGGGTGCTAGTTTTGAGGTGTACAAGTAAACTTAAGGATATATTTATAGGCCCACAGTTAGGACGAGGGGAAGCTAGGCAGGGTGAGGGCTAGGGCGTAAGTTACCATACTCGGTCTAACTTTAGACTAACGTTATAGTTCTACACTAGCTTAGACTGGGTTAAATTTGAGCCTTGTTCATATTACTAGGCAGCTAGGGTTAAATTTGGGGTTAGAATCTGATTTTGGGCTGAAATCTTACTTTGGGTTGGCATTTAGGGCTATGGTTTGGATTAGGGTTAGGGTTAGGTTAGGGTTAGGGTTTGGGTTAGAGCTAGTTAGGGCTAGTTAGGGCTAGTTAGGGCTAGTTAGGGTTAGTTAGGGTTAGGGTTAGTTAGGGTTAGGGTTAGGTTAGGGTTAGGGTTAATAGGGTTTTAGGGTTAGGGTTTTAACAGCTAGGGTTAAATTTGGGGTTAGAATCTGATTTGGGGCTGAAATCTAACTTTGGGTCGGCAATGGATTCAACCTTAGGACTATGGTTAGAGTTGGGTTAGGGTTTGGGTTTGGGTTTGAATAGGGTAAGGGTTTTAAAAGCTAATGTTAGGGTTAAATTTGGGGTTAGAATCTGATTTGGGGCTGAAATCTAACTTTGGGTCGGCAATGGATTCAATTTTAGTTCTATGGTAAGAGTTGAGGGCAAGGGCTACCTTAGAAATAGGACTAGACTTCTACACTTGTTTACTATTGGTCTGACTTACCCCTTAAAGAATATTTCCGAATTTAAGCTAGCAGGTACCATGGCAGTAACCCCGGGAACCTTCCCGTACACTCTGCACGCCGTTTGCTGGCGAGAACATCGCATTCTAGCAGACGACTCTCATGCCCACTGCCTACCAGTCTCACAGTATAGGCCTCACGCTCCTTTTCCGGGCTCCCATATAAACCTGTGTTAAATGCAGCATATTCCATGAATCATGAAAAATCAATCGAATCATAGAATTTTTTTAAATTGAAGTAGATGAAGTGAAATTTTCTCTGCTTTCAAGCAAACAACATATTTTGGGATGTTGTCCAGCTCTAAAAAAAGTTAAGAGCCTCCATACGAGACTAGTCATCCAGTCACTCTCAAAAATGATAAAAATAGCAAATTACCTCATACATCAATAAAAAATCATTAAAAATACAAAAACCCTGATTCATTCAACTTCTTTATAACCTGCAGAAGCTCCTGTCCTCAAGCAATGTCAAACACTACCAAAAGTGGCAATTTTCTACTTGACTGATTTTTAATGATTTTTTTGGTAAAAAATAACATTACCTCATCTTTGTACTGCCTTCCCGGTAGGCAATGCGCGAGTTGAATTAGGAGCGTGAGGCCTATAGGCAGGAGTAGGTATCCTAGCCACTGATCTCTCACGGCAATGTATAAGAAAATGTATCATAATTCTTGTCATATTCACAATTAATTTGTTCAGTCACTCGTCACAATGGACTGTACGTGAACAGTTAATTTCGTAAATGCATCTATTCATTCATATTATCTATTAATTCTACTTCCTGTGAACGAGAAGGTATTTCACAGACAGCTACCAAACCAGGTGGAAAGAAAAAAAAATCTTCCCTAGAGTATAGATATAGGCTCTACATAATTATTGCTCAGGAAAATAGTTACCCTGAGAAAACTGACGTTTTTTAGTCACTTACAGAGCTGCCCTACTGAAATAAAAACACATTATGAATGACTGACTGACTGACTCAATGAATGACTGAATGAATGCATGAACGAATGGATAGATAGATAGATAGATAGATAGATAGATAGATGAATAAATAAACATATAGATAAAACCTTTGATCATTCAGAATTAAGGATTCATTGAATAAAGTATAATTCTGCAATGAGTTAAAGATGCTTAACAGCTCGTTTCGTTTCGTTTATTTCATTTTCAACAAAGAACGACAGTGTAAAAATTGTTAAATTGACCTTCACACATTTTTTACTATTATTCTTTTTTTTTACCATAATATAAACATTAAAAAAAAATGTCATTCCATCAAATTATTGTCTTGTGGCATTTTGTCAGAATGACCTAGACCTATGCACTGATAACTGCATTAGGGGTAGAAGTTTTCACACGAACTTATCAACCAGAAACAGGATTTTTTATCTTGCAAATTCATGCTCAAACCAGGTGATAATGTAACTTTTGTGGTTGCAAATATATATAAGAACAATGTAAAACTTTACAATTCCACAGTTTGGGTATTATGCCAATAGATTGACGAAACTATCACGATACGATTATCACTCTCTTCAATTACAAAGGGTACGAAACAAGGCTGCCCAACTCGTACTGCATGTAGGTAGACTATTATTCTCCCGTTTAAAACTTGCTGAACAAAGTGTACAGGAACGCGTCGAATGTACTTCACCGAATACAAAGTCTTGAAGGAATTATCTCCTCTCTAAGAAAAAAATCTAGTGAAAATATTCACTCTTTAACCCTATTAAGCCCAAGCTATTTTGACCCCTCACAGGCCCAAGGGGGGGCACATTGTGCCCCCCTATATAACTTTTTTATTATTTGATGTATCATCGTCATATTTGGCACGTGGGTAGAGTAACTCATACTCTACATGACCGTACATTTGAATTTTCACAAGGTCACCCATGGAGGGCGCTATTTACAAAAATATAAAGGAATACATAGGAAATATGCTAAAAACATGATTTTTCGGTATAATTTCCTTATCCCCATTACATATGACTTATTATAGACCAATCATTTTCATATTTGCCACAAATGATAAGCAAGTGGAATTTTATTATTTGTTATGTTTGAAATTTCTCAAGGTCACCACATGGGGGCGCTAGTCATATGAACGTAGTGATACATTATGAGACCTGAGATGAAATGTTTGGGATGGGTACATGTATAGTTATGACATTTCATATTTGCATAATAGTGGAATTTTGAGATTGCAAATTGATAATATGATAAACTAATGATACTAGAGGCATAACTTGGGTGAAGGAATCAAAATAACTCAAAATATAAGGGCAATCTGTAGATAATATTATTGTTTTCAATTATCTCTATTATATCTATTGTTTTATGCCTTCGTCACATAAAAACAAAGGAAATAATAAGAAAAACTTTCCAGAACCATAATTACTTCAAATTTTGCTTGTTCAAAAAATTTCAGCCAAGAAACACCCATTTCATACACTGTAATGCTGTTAAATGAAATGGGAACAGAAAAAAGATGCAAAATCTGACTGACATGGTTGTCAGTTTATGGTTGCCATGGCAACCAGCAACATCAAATATAGCTAAATTATATATCAAAATGTTCGCAATAAGATTTCAGGAAAAGTCACCAAATTTGGTTGAAATCGGATTAAGGACGAAGGAGTGGCAAACGAAAATCTGGTAGGGGGGGCACAATGTGCCCCCCCTTGGGCTTTATAGGGTTAAGGAGTGAATACAAAAAAGAGTGAATTTAGAGTGAAATTGGAGTGTATTTTGAGTGAAAATGTTCATTTTCACTCATTTTGGAGTGACCTCAGGGATCACTCGAAGATTTTGGAGTGATCCCGACGATGAGGTCACTCCAAAACGAGTGAAAATGAACATTTTCACTCAAAATTCACTCGAAGATTTTGGAGTGATCCCTGAGGTCACTCCAAAACGAGTGAAAATGAACATTTTCACTCAAAATTCACTCCAATTTCACTCTAAATTCACTCTTTTTTGTATTCACTCCATTAAGAGTGAATATTTTCACTCGATTTTGTTTAGAGAGGGCATCTTACTTATATGGCTATATATTAAAGGCATCAAGTCACATGTAACGAGATGTGTCTTATCCTGCCCTTGGTGTATACCCGTATACCTAAAACAAAATACAAAAAAAAAACACACACACACACAACTTACATTTTCCTCTCTTTTTTTTTTTTTCTTGCTCCCTCTTCAACAACCTTCCAAGTTTTATTCAAACGTCCGTCTCGAAAAGTTTAAAAGACAAATTCGATCTGCAAATATCGTATAAACCCCCTACTGTCATACAATGAGCAACTAATAGTTTATAATTACATGAGTTACATCTATTGTTTCTGTATCATTTTTGTTCTTATTGCTCATTTTATCGTTTTTAGTATGTTTTTATATCATGATTTATTCGACCTTGCCTTTGATGATTTCTTAACGCGCTGTTATCTTTTGTATACATCTTTTCCTCTTTCATCTGTGTATGGCACCGCATCTTGTTTTCACATTGTCATTTGCATTTTGTTTGTTTGCTTGTCTGTCTGTTTTTGTTGGACTTTTTGGACTATTTGCAATATTAAAGTGTGTCATGCAACAACGCACCAAATATCAGTACTCCATTGCCGCATTAATGATAAGTCTTGTATGGATTATAGTTCCATCTTCATAATTATAATTCTAAAGTGATTATGCCCTCTATATGGCTATACAACGTAAACTTCAAGTCACACACGGTGCAAGAATAATTATTATAATTATATGCCCTGTGGTTACATCCTGCATGGTTTGTTCCCGTAATTAAACAGAATTAAAAAAAAGTGTATTATCAAATTTCGCCTGTTCCTTTTTAAACAGCCCTCCAAGTTTTATCCTAACGTCTAACTACCTTGAAAGGTTTAAAAGAGAAACTTGATCACCTTATAATCCACCCTAAACTCAGTATTTTATAAGTTATGGCATCGAGCAACTGGTTTATACACATTACATTATTGTTTCTGCTCGGTACGGTATCATGTTGGTTCTTATTGTTTATTGTTTTGTACATTTTGGTAACTTGATTTATTCGACCTTGCGTTTGAAAATTTCTTATATACCGCCATGACCGCTTTTATATTTTATCCTAATTGTCTTACTTTTTATTTGTGCAGATATCGCATCTTGCATATTATATGATACATGTTCATTTACTATTTCTATTTTGTTGTTGTTGTACTATGTGATTTTTACTTGCCATCTATCTTTTGTAACAGGGCTCACTTGAAAAGCAGGCCCTTGGGCTCTGAACATATATACCCTTGTTCACTTTTTAAACAAAACTGAATAACTAATAAATCAGAATCCATATGCACTAATAATTCAACTAAACAGCGGTATAATAGAGACGTCCATGACTAAACACACAATGGTAGAATCATCATGTGGCATACACGCTTGGAACAAGTATTTAAAATCACGTTTATGTTCATTTCATCTCATTTATTTGTTTCCATATCCAAATACTACAAAATAATTAAAAAGAAGCATAATAATATATAGATTTGTACGAGGTGAAATGTCATGAATTGCAAACAATACATCACAAAAGTGTAATGCAGCTGCACCTATACAAATACACATGGTATACATTATAGTGGTGATCATCTCTTTAATCAGCCAAGTATTATGACACTGCTTTCTCTCTATCTCTCATTTCCTATTTTTTGTCTCTTTTTTTAAAGTCTTTACTGTTTTCACGGAAATTCCCGCATACATTGTCAGGAAATTTCGTGTATTTGCCTTATTGTCCTTGATTCCTGATGAGCTTGGCAAACATGACGCATGCATGTTACCTGTCTGGCTGCACCCTACATGAGTGAGGTTATAATGATTTGTTTACATGCACGGCCAACATTTGGATCAAGACCACAACATTCACGCTGCGAGAAACGGGGGAAAAGAACCGTGAGTCTATCATGACAACTTCCGTTAGGAAGACATTAGAATGATAAAAGAAAAGACAAACCCCATACAAAACTCACCTTGACTTTATTGTAGAAAGGGGACACAAGATGACGCACGCAAAACCTCAAAAATGATTTGCAAAAAAAAAGAAAAAGAAAAGAAAAGAGGGCCAGTGCACTCAAGTAGATTACTTGATTTAATTTCGAAATAAAATGATTGAACAATACACATGTCATATATACCTTGATTATGGTTTTAGTTAATGTATACACAGCTAAAGTATGAAAAAAAAATACAACAATATCTTATTTGACTAACATACTGGTCACAATCATAAGACATACTGAAAAGTGTTTGTATATCATAATATATAAAGTATCAAGCCGGAGCACCGAAATATATAAGCTATAAATGTTTTGCTGTCGAAGTGGCCAGGTTCGTTCTATTCTAACTTTTTCGCAAGGATGGAATGAAGTTCATATTTTCATATTTTGTTGATGACATTTACCACTGCAGCTCAACTGATAAATTTCCCCCATTGAAAATTATACATGAAAACACGTTGTATCGACATCATGCGTATAGATAGGTTGATTGATAATGCAAAGAAAGAAAATAATTTCACATCCAAATTCTGCATGCCTATCAAACAGCTCTAGGACAACATGTTTGTTTTGTTGTTTTCTTCCGAAAATGGGTAGAAGGGAGACCAGCTGGAGAACAATTACGCACCCTCCCCCCAAAAAGGGAGAAAGTCTTATAACCGCGCGAGTTGAAAAGACAAGTGTCACAACATTTTGTTCGTCTGTTCATCTCAAACCTTTCTCTCTCCCTCTCTCTCTCTCTCTCTCTCTCTCTCTCTCTCTCTCTCTCTCTGTATACGTATAATATCGTCCTTATGATATCTGTATTGACGATTATACATTTCAAACCCTAATCTCACCCGATCTTAATTTCTAAGGCGATATTACACATAGTGAAGAGAATCAATTAGATAGAACAAAGCAGGCAAACCTTTAAAATCAACAACATAAACATACAAAATTCAAGATATCGTTAAATCACTTTGACTTTCATCGGGAAAAAAAGGATACACTGCATGGTGTAGATACTATATTGTGCATGCATTCTGAAGGGTTTTCCGGAATTTATGTGCTCAAAGATACAGACCGTACACTTGAAGAAAACCAACATTTCGAGGTAAAGAAGAGAGAGAGGGATTTCTTGAAATCCATTTCATTAGTGCATGACCCAACATCGTTCGTTTTGAGCACAGTTCCTTTCTTGATACTGACGGAAAACAAAAGAGGGCGTCGTATAATAATACTTTATACTCCATCTGACAGCACAATGATAAAGGTCCAGTTTACCTGTTATGATATCCTCTTATAGAAATAATTGGTCTTAAAGGATGGAAAGTAAGGTGTATGATATATAAGATACACGAAATATTTGGACGTCCATTTTTCAAATCCAATGTGCACATCTTACCGCAAGGGAATTTCTCAGTCAGCTCAAACTCCGCTTGTAGATATTATTTATGTTCCTCAAATTAAGACTTATTATACAGTTTTCAAGACTCATAGCATAGTTCAAGTGGTTTCTGAATGTACGTCCAAAAAAAAGAGAGAAAAAAAGGTGCAGTCCCCTTAGATTCAAAAGAATAAGAAAGGAAATATTTTAGAGGGATTCAGCTCACCAATTTATAGTTTTAAACAAACTTAAAGATGAACCCCCTCCCCCGGCAATCCGATTACAGAGGGCTGTAACTGCTGAAGCGCGCTTGTTATGGGCTGCTTGGCTGTTGCGCTGCTCCACGTATTCACAGGTGTGGAATCTGCACACAAGTTTTATATTTTTCTTGTTTTTGTTTTTGCTTGCACAAAATACATCTTTATCGCAAAAACATTGATCGGTCAATAACGGTCAGAAGTCCATGGACAACGCACGCTGATTGAGAGACGCACAGAAACAAAACAGTGCTAAACCAGATATAGGAGGGTCAAGAGCGAGGACCACGTGAACATGGAGGCTGGGCTTCTGAAGGCTGATTGGCTGATTTTCGTTTTGTTTTGTCTTCTATGTTTTGATAGCTCTATTCCAATTCATTTTTTAAAAATCTTGATTTAGTTTAATAGATTTCATCTATGTTAATCGCAATAAAATTTTCAAAACTATCATTTGTTATCATTTTGTCACTCATTGTTTTCATTATTCTATTGACAGATGTCATCCCGGAGATGTACTTCGTATTCATTGAAAACATTCATTTTACCCGTTACCTTCAACATAATGTAATATCTTATAATCTTATAATATCATAGGCCCATAGCGAAAACGTACATTTTGTGCCTCATAGCGTATAAACACAATTTTTCTTCTTGAATTACACTTTTGTTCTTATGAGAAATAAACCTTTGTTAAATCTGAGAATGATAATGTTAGATAATAATAACTATATAAAAAGAATGTCACAAATTATAGGGGCCTATAATAATTATCTCTCTAATATTCATGCTAGTAATAAAACCATGCAGTGATGATCGTTACATAACATGTAGTCATGGGAATTCTACAAAAATTACTAAATCGAGAACTGTTTATAAATGTCAAAGTCAATTTTCTTTCCTTCTTTTTTTTTTTCCTCTTTTCTTTTTAATTAGGAGACCAACTTCTGAGAAAATAAAACGACTCAGCGGCAGAACAGTTTTCGGGCCTGCAAGCAAAATTCGATCCGAAATGATAATTAGCAACATGCCTCAATTTTATATCGCTAGAATATGAACACTATTTATTAATACTCAATAGGACCTACTGTTGATATCATCGTTATATTGTTACTTTTATTAAACTACCGTTTTCCTCATCATTATTAATCATTATCATTATATTGCATTGCATTGCATTGCTATTATAGACACCTATTAGTATAAACCATCCTTGTTAGTATAATCATCATCATCGTATTTTTGCCATCGTCGTTGTTGTCACTGTCATCATTATCATCAGCATCGTCATCATCATTGTTCTCATGTTGTTGTTGTTTTGGTTTTAATGGCATGTATCACTCAGGAGTGAGTATAATATACGATAATATAATGCTCTCGACAAGTCTTCTGTGCACGGCGTATGATGGGCCTGCTACTCAGTAATTGTTTGAGAGAAACGAGCAGAGTCTCTTTGAATGAGACTATGCAGCAGTGGCGCGACTTGTCTTTTGCACACGTCACCACACTGTGCCATATTTGGGCAATGCCATCAATGACCTAATTTACATGAGAGAAGGGGGCCGACATTACACACATACCGAATCCCGGCCTTCGCCATCCCCACGCAACGCAAGCATTTACACACACACACAAAAACACACACAGACTTGCGCAGTCATTCTGAGCAGAAGATCATACACAAACACTCACTCGATTTACTACGTCTAGGGTTTCGCTCCTCCCTCTTTGCTCGATCTACTCGCACGGCCACGGCGCCACTGAATATAATAGCAATGCCAATGGCTTTACGTATGTGATCAAAGTCATTGCAATTACTGCAGCTTACAGTACAATTTGAAAGCTGTCTGTCCTGAGATATTTTTTTTATAGAAACTCATTATCGCGGTTCATGGATGGTGAATAAACCTGGCTGAGCACATAAGGACTGTGTGTACTGCTGGTCGATAGCATACCAAGCTGGCTATCATTCATTGATCCACCACAAATCATCACCAACAACAGGCGCGATTTATCAACGATACCGGCTTCGCCGATTTCGTGGATCTGCTTTCTCACTCCAGCCTTCTCTTGTACGATATAGTCAGACTAATCTAGCGTTAGATATCTTCTGCAAACATGATGAAGAATCGATTCAAGAGAGGGAAGCACAAAAGTGAGTATATTTGTTTCGTATTCCACTGTAATCTACTTCTAAATTGTTTGTATTTGTTGTGATAATTCTGAGTTATGATGCAACCGACATCTCCACATGTCCCGGCTTTTGTTGATGTCATCCGTCTTGTCCACGTTTGACTACGAAAATTTGTCGTGTTGGCGTCTTGCCAAATCAATTTCACAATAGCCGTGGCAGGGGTTTTCTGCCTCACTTTTGGACATTTATGTAAGTGTTTCATAGAACAAAATGCAGACAAAATGATACCCTAATGTCTTCTGAATTCTCAAGATTGCATTGTCAACAAAATATCAATTTTAAGCCGCCCTACTCGCCGGAGATGCGGCATGGGTTGCTAGACTACATCGGGCATGGCTTGCATTTACGATGCAGTGGTATGATATCGCGTAGCAGCGATTGGACAGTGCGGGTAGGTGTGTACTCTACGTGTATGGATTACTGTGTTTAGGCTGTAGGGTTCGTGCCATGCTGTATCAGCAACGCGAACGTGGCTTTGCCTTTTTAAATGCAGTTTATACGTTTCTTATTTTATTGTTTGTACATGTAATGGGAACTCTCATACCAAAAATTTAGAGTATCGAATGCCACTTTCAAGATGTTATGTCCGTATCTATGAGCAGATCCCAGGATAGTAGACACATACCTTGTTTAATGTTTATAGACGTAAGACTAAAAAATTAAAGAGACAAAGTCTAGACTCTAGTCTAGAATAGAATTCTAGTGTCTAGTTACTCTAGAAATTCTAACTGTGTTTAATAGCACTGATAGTAAAATTGAATTTGAGTGATACTAGTAGATCCTTTTCTAGTTGTTTGTTTCTCCCAGGAAAAATGAAAATCTGAAAGAAACATTTCCTTCTAACCAGTTAGAATCTAACATGTTAGGTCTAGACTAAATAAATGAAATTTGCACTTCCTAGACACAGTGCACTGTGGTCTGTGTAGCGCATGATGAATCACATTTAATTGACGTGCAACTTTACAAGACGATGGACCAAAGAGCTGATAAATGATTCCTCTTTTTGGACAGTGTAGACCTGTAGCTGTACAACGTTACTGTACTGGTAGATATCAAATACAAGTACCGTGGTCCGTAGTTATGGGTAAACTCGGCATAGCGGGTAAACTCGGCCCCCAGCGCGCGCATTTATAGATAGTTGTAACGTGCGCGCTGGGGGCCGAGTTTACCCGCTATGCCGAGTTTACCCATAACTACGGTATTTCTCCAGAGATATTCAAAGAAAGACATCGGACAATTTTGACATTGAGACTATTCTAAAATGAGAGTGCTGTATGCTCTGGAGGCTGTCCTACGAGGAGGTCGGTATGAACTATGATATACTGATAGTTTGCTTCCTGCTGCTGATAAATCTTTGGATTGTGATGTGCTATTTATAACTTTTTATAAGATATAGAATAGAGCACTCATTTTATTTCACATCATTATCACTCTCACAGGTCCTCATTTATGTATAGTACGCTCTAATAACACTTTGCTTGTAAGTTGTAAAGAAGTAGGCTCCCTAAATGTGTTGTTATAAATCTCAACTCTTATACTGGGAATTCATGAATCATTTATTTGTTTACTTACTTTAATATTTATTCATTTTTTATTTTTTATTTTCTGCATAAATTCATACATTGTATGAGGCCAGGTGAGAAGAAATGGTATGTACGATATTTGAATGATCAAAAGTGATTAGTTTTGCCTCTGGGCCCATAATCCATCACATCACCGTGATTCAGAAATCATAAAAGTGCACCAGATAGGCTGGGTACCACATGAAAACAATGGGGGTTGGTAGTGGGTTTACATCATGTATACATGTATGTTGTTTGAACAAGGACATACTAGTACTCTTATCAACTACAACACATACTAGTACACATAGATAATCTTTAAGAGGAAATGGCGGACATTAAAATTGTCACCTACACGATTGTAGCCTCTCTGCTATCCTTGTAATGTCTGCCACTATTGTTCCTTTTTTTAAAATAGGTCAACAGGTTGCAATTATTCTGGACAGAGTTATCTAGCCTGTCATCCCATCTAGGATCTATTTTTTTATTCTTTCTTCTTTTTGTTTAGATTATTATTATTATTATTATTATTATTATTATTGTTATTATTAGTATTATTATTATCATTATTATTATTAATATTATTATTATCATCATCATCATCATCATCATCATCATCCAGCCAAATGAAAATGACAACACCACTAACATAAAGATACATTCACATGGAAATGGCACAGTAGATTGTTGATGTATATTGAACACATACACAGTTGACGTATAACACAAGGTATGAACATGGAAGCAATACATGATTCAAGCTCATACACCATTAAAGTGAACATAAGTCAAGTGAAGACTGGAATTCTATGATGTTAGTAGCTTCTTAAAAATGATTGAATAGTTATTTTTCATTTTCCAGTAATTCCTTCATGTACAAATGTAGGCCTGCCAAAAACATGATACAGACTAGAGACAAGGTCATGAGCACCAAAAAGGTACTACACACATTGTAGTAACTTGGCCAGTGGATGGGGTCCCATTACAATCAGAAGGATGTGCCTTTCAGTTTAATAATACTCTCAGAAACATCATCTTGAAATATTTACATTTTATACTTGGGTGCAGGGTACTGGTACTATGTTTCGCAGATGGGACTGAAAAGATAAAAGAGATAAATACAAATTGTACTTGCGAGAGCCTGTGCTAAAGTCAATTGTAAATTGTCTCAAAGAGAAATTTTTGTGGGAGCAGGGGAGTAGGAATGTGATCATTTCATGAGGGCTGTCATGGTCAGTCTAGCATCTCTTTTGAATCATGAAAGTACTTGTATTTAAAGGCATTATTTACCAATTGCAGATAAAACAAAAACCCAGCTTTAGTGCTTCAAAACAGTTCTGAAATGTGTTTGGAATAGAAACAACTAATTGATGTAAAAATTTTAATCAGTATAATCAATGTTAAATATTGTTTAATATACAAAATGTTAACGGTTATGATAAAATTGTTTCTAAACTTAACCGTCTACAGTTATGGTTTATTGAGTAAAATAGTGATATCTCCGTAATATATTTTAGGCTTTATTGTAACATTTTTATAGGGTAAAATGTTTTTTGATACAACAGACCTACACATAATATGCATTAAATGTCATATCTTGAAAATTGTTTGAATCACTGTTCCCAAAGGTACACAGGACCTTTAAGTATCCCTTGTGAAACGTGAAAGTATACTGGTATCTAAAAAGCACAATCCAGGCAGTTAATAACCATGGAGACCATGTCCTGTCAGTAGTCTTTGCAGACTACTGGACCAAGAATCTCCTGCAGTGCTGTGTACTTTACCCATTGAGGACGGTTTGATTTGGCTACAACACGCATTTCCCATCGACACTTGCCCGAGTATACTTGGGACTCGTCCTCAATGGGTTAAGAAGCATAGGGACATAGGTTAAAAGATGATGGTGTCCACAGCCTTTGTGTGGTTAATGACTTAGTAGGTGTAAGTCAACTAGGTACTAACGATGGTGTCAGGAGAAGAATGGAGTACTTGTACATTTTAGCCAATCAATAATGTAACTGTTAACAGTTAGGATAATCTCATTGTCAGCCCAGTGGTCAGTGCAGGTGACCATACAATCAATGGTCATTGTGATAGTGCTATTTCAAGTACAATGTAGATTAACATCCTGTATATCTACTGAAAGTTGCTACTAGACACTAACTACTGGAATGATATCAAATAAAAGTAGAATAATACCTTTGAGCAACCTTGCCATTGAGCTCAAACAAAAGGTAGATGTCACAGTTAGCAGTCTATCCTGGTTGGATCATGCATGAATATATTATGCTGTACTGTTTTGCAGTTTATGACTGTAGTTGACATTTAGAATGCAGGATTCAGTTGCTCATCGAAGGAATGCACTGTATTTGAATTGTGGTGATTCTCCGCATTGTGTCCTTAGAAAAGAAAAGGGATCTATGCTTCTTTGAATTGAAATGTTTGATTGTTTGTGCCTTCATCTACATGTACACCTCATCATTGTAGGGGTGAGTTTGAGAGAACGAGTGAAATCGTACGGTGGCGCTGACCAGTCTTACTTGGGTGAGTACCAGGCAGAAGGGAGCCCTGCTTGACATCCAAAGGAATGCCTGCTTGCGGGGGAAAGGAGTGTACTGTGTACGGAAGCTTTAAATGTGCAGGGAGAAGATGACTTTTCAGTTGGCTCAGCTACAGCTCTCTTTAGGACAAGAAAACACGGAGGCAACTGCTTAAAAACTCGCCTGGGCACTTTCCTTGGTATGGGAAGGCAAGTCTCTGCACTGAGTGTTGCTGAGGCCTCATTTTGTCTTGTAAAAGATGTCTAGGCAGAGTTGACTTCTCTGTACACCTTTGGCCTTCCTAGAATTGTACCTTGTACCTTCTCATCGCGAATAAAGTGCCTGGGCAAGTTGTGAAAAGTTGCCTTCTTATACCTTCTTGCGCAAAACATGGTTGCTGACGAGTTTGGACGAGTGACCTTCTCGCTGGACATTTACGCTTCCGTAGGAAAGAATTGACTGCATGTGAGTGAAATCGTGGATGTCTGAGTGCATGCAAATTCATAACCCGTCAGTCTTGCCACAGGCCACGAATAATCGTAATGTATGCGAGGAAAACAAGAATGACATCACGGAGGGTTTGCCGCTCGAGATGTGTGGCACATTCCCGATGATAATGACGATGAAATAATGTGTGGTGGTTGTGCCTGATTCACAACCAGATGTGGAAAAGCAAATTTTTTCCACAGCCTTGTGTGCGATGCGAACAACTTCTCGTTGTCCTTATTCCAGGATGACGACAAAAGGCACACAGTAACTTGTATGAAGCATGATTTTAAACTTTTAGTTGCATGTGCTACTTAACATGAGCAGGAATGAGTGAGTCGGGCTGGAGTGGAGGTTAATAGCAGATCAAACGAGGAACAATGATGTCCTTGCCCGTACCACTCTAAGGTATAGGCTTTCATTTTCCTGTGTAATATTACTCAAATGATATGAAGGAAGCGTTAGGTGAAAAATCAAGCTGTTAAAAGTAATCATTCAGTTCTTAACAAAAAGGAAGAAGAAATCGGTTGGTTGCCTGATTTACCAAACTCATTTCTCCCCAAAGACAGTACCTGGTAGTGATTAAAAATAAGTCATTTCAGAGTTGGTATTGAATGTTTTAGTTACCTCAACAGTGAAATCTTAATTTTCAGACTTGTGTACAATGTATGTTTAATTTCTTCACCCTAGTAGTACATTTTATTGTTCAGCTCAGAACAAGCAAAGTTAGACACATTTTTTTTTGTTCATTTCAGCACCACAATTTGATAACAGTGCCTTTAAAAAAACCCTGATCCAATTGCAGCATTTACCAAAACTTCTCCCAGCCATTTGTCTGAAAACATCTCAAACAAACTCTGTCTCACCTGTGTGATATGTCTGAATCTAATGTATAGGTGTGACGAATTGAAGAAAAAAAACTGAAAGAAAAGAAAAAAGGAGAGCACAGCAGTTTGTCTGCTTACTGTGCCGTATCAGATCATATTATTCTCCGAATTAGCCCGGGTGTTCTGCTGTACTTTTAGTATACAATTGTAGAAATGATAAAAACAACAAACAAAGAAAAAGACCCCTAAACAGCGCTTTGCCAAGGTATAAAAGCAGAGATTTCGGCCATGACCTCTAGACCATATGAATTTTTAGGTAGCCTTTTCATAAGCGGTGTACAATGTACAATTGTCGAGTGAATAAATGAAAGATAATCACAAATACATTTGTAATGTGTGTGTGTGTGTGTGTGTGTGTAAAGGGTAAAAAGCGAAGAAAAGGTATAAAAGGTATAAAGCGAGTATGACCTCATTATCAAAAGCTGTTGTCCAACACTCTGAAGAGGAAGTCCAAGTTTGAGCATTTTGCTTTGCTCTGTGAAAATCACCAAAGTCTGTGATTATGCCTCTGAGCTGGTTTTCTCAATTTCTCTCAGGCATGGTTTAGCATGGCATTATAAGGAGCATGGCAGAGACACAAGTTTACAGAAAGTGTGTTTGGAATGTGCTCTGAAAGCATTTCATAGCATGTACTACTACAATATACATTCTGCATGGCCACCTGCTGAAATTACATTTTGTAGTTTAATAAGACCAATGGTGATATTGACTAAAAAGACTGTGGAGTTAGTCATAGAGTCATTCACACCTTAGAGTCCTTCATACAAAACAATAAATAAGCAAACTAAATACATAACACGTTGCAACCAGAAGGGACTTTACTTAAATTTGAAATACAACTCATCAGATGAATTCTGCATGTTTCAAACTATTCCAACTTGTCCATGGCCATGATGGTTGCTTGAAATTTCACTATCTATATGAATTAACAAACAACAACAGCAGCAGCAACAACAGCAGCAGCAGCAACAACAACAACAACAACATCAACAACAGAACCAGCTATTATGACCTCTGGAGATGATGCTTGTTCCGACATTCCTCTAATGATTGCTATTTTTTCCTTTATATGCCACATATTTTACGAGTCTAATTTTTTTTTGCGACATGTTTCGCGAGTGGTTAAATTCATGCTTGTGGTATACAGTACTGGACAAAAAAAAAATGTATGGGTGCGCATCACATTCATGTCGGGATGAGAGTTGATATTTTCATGTGTTTTTTAATTTTGCGAATAGCACTTGACGCGTGAATATGAAAATAAAAACCTCACAAAATATTTGGTGTACATACAATTGTACAGTACATTTGTATACTGCTCATGCTACAATTATAGACCTACATATATCCAATGATGAAGAATTATAATACTCTTTCAACTGCAGCTTACTACTGTGGTTATTATCAAGGAGGTACATCAGAGATGCCAAGTTCAAAAAACTTTTATGAGTGAGATTTTTATGACTCGGCATCTCGCGCGCATGCGCACGCGAACGAGGAGGGTGTCCCCCTCCCATGGTAGGGAGCTTTTTTAAATTATTAGCTCTTAATGGTACGATCTGGTGCATACTTAAGTGACTATTTTTTACTAATTTTGAAAGGCAAAAGGGAAATATACCTTCAATTGCAACTGTCACTCTAATCCTTTGAGCTATGCTCCTTATTTTTGGCCCAAATTGCAGACTTCACCAGATGCGTGAGGAAAATGGGTGCCATGCGTGAGATCGTGAGACAGACCCTAAATGCTTGAGTCTCACGCAGAATGCGTGAGACTTGGTAGCTCTGGGTACATGTACATTATGTACATGTACTAGCCTAATACGTCCTTGTTATTATCAAGCTTTTGTTTATATCAGTCTTGACTTTATCTGTCCATTTATTACTCAATAGTATCTCTTGGTTGCATATTTTACAGTAGTTACGTTCAGACGGCAGGCCCTAACCTCGAGGTTAGGAAACCTCGAGGTTTAGCTCTTGCCCCCTAACTACGACGTGTGTCCACACGACGAATCTTAACCTCGAGGTTACGAAACCTCGAGGTTAAGCATCTGCTCCCCGTAACTACATGTACGAGTGGGTCCCACTCGATGTTAAAACCACAAAACCGGAAGTTTCAGCCCACACTGCTAACAAGGCGTCTATTTATTCTTTAGTCCAACCCTGTCGGACTCGCTTGCAGGTACTCTTTTTCTCTGTCATGGTATGCAGAGATAGCACTGCACTGATGACTTTATGCCTTTATGAAAATTATTCGTCGAAAACATTTTTTTTTTTTTTTTTTTAAGCGTCGGAGAAGAATATAGAATACAGTAGCGAGTTCGACGTGTTCAGTTTCAGAGATCAAGCGCATGGGAAGAAAAGATGATGTTGTGTCGTGCGTCATAGGTTTTTCACGTGTAGTGTATTTGTGGTGTACGTTTGGGAGGTTGACCCGGAAGCAGAGGGAAATTGTGGGGGCTGGAGTTTACGGCGAGGTCACTCTTAACTTCGAGTTCGTTGTTTTTTGTGTCCACACGGTGCTTAACTACGAGTGGGGACCCCCCGCGGCTCGTGGTTAGAGCGCTAACCATAAGATTTCTCGTGGCTCGAAACATCGAGCAAACCTCGAGGTTTGCTAACTACGAGTGCGTCTTCACGGTCCCTAACTACAAGCTCTAACCTCGAAGTTTCCTAACTTCGAGGTTAAGGGCTCCCGTCTGAACGTAACTAAAGTCTCCAAAAGTAGGGCGAGAGCTGACCCACTATCATGGTGAGTGTCAAGTTTCATGGAGCTACCAGCGCAACTGAAAATATTGGTGTGTTCACTCTGGACTACTCCTGCGTCAATTGGTGACAATGCAGAATACACAGTATTCACCAGTGAAAGGTGACTGTGCACATTGTATACCTGCAACTGCAAGTATTTGAAGGATCTTGACATTGAAGCTTTTGCGCAAGACCACGGAGCACATGATTCTCCCTGAGCTTTGGTATACAGCTAACCCTGTGAATTCTGTTCAGTTCCACCATCGTCTTTGTTTAGTATGCCACAACAATGGCATGATCATGACCAGCACTTTGTAAATGTACATTTTGTACGGTCATGGGAAGAAGGGAAAAGGTAAACGTTCATGTATTCTGTAAGACCTAACAATCAACATTGTTGATACATACAATGTAGGTTTGATATAGATAGTATGTGTCCTTATTAACTTTGTGAGGGGGAAAAAAAAGATAAATTTGATTTGAAAGCAAGTGGTACATGTGCAGAGAGGAAGCAATACATTGTACCACCAAGGAGGTACTAGGCTTGCCTAGTACCTCCTTGGTACCACTAGCACCACAATGTGGTAGTAATATGTGGTAGTTTTAGTATGTAAGGAGGGGTTGGGATGGGGAGTGGGGTTTCAGATCGCATCACAGGAAATTCTTAAAAAGACGGGGGGGGGGGGGGGGGGAGGGTACACAGACATTTCTTTTGCAATGGGTGCAATGTGATGGCATGCGTTGCCTATAAACTAAACTACAATTGACCGAGTCGAAATAGTCAGCAAACGGTATCAACCAGGCACACTGTGCCATATGGTTGAATGAATTAAGTGTTTGGTAGCTTGGCCACTCAAAGGACTGACAAATAATGGTATATGATTTTAGATTTTATAATAATAGTGAATGAACCATCCTCCTTTTGTTTGAAAATTGAAACATGAACATAACAAATCAGATCAAAACCCAAAGAATCCAATACCATCCACTTGTTGGAGAAAGAGATGACTGTTTGTGGGGGAAAAATACATCTGAGTTGATTACCTACAGTATTCGTAGTTTTGATTTGACTTTGGTACAATTCTGTACTCTGGAATTTGACAAATGACACATGCAAAATATTTCCCAAGAGGATGTAGCATGCACGAATAACGTACATTTTTATGAGGTGCAAATACCGGTCTGCTTTATAGTTGTATGCGTTATTTGAGAATACATGTATGTGATTGGTGAAATTCTATTTGAGGAAATACTTTCAGTGATTGTCAATACTACCAGTGCTGGCAATGCTTGCCGTGATGGCGTGAATCGAAGCTTTGGTGCTGTGACCATCACTGCAATACACGTGACATTGTTGTCAATGTAAACCCAGTAAAATCTTTCATTTGTTAAACATGAGGGATGGATTGTGTGTGTTTGTGTTATCTGTGACTTGTAGTAAACCTTCCGACTGAAGTTTACCCAGCTTGGTGTTTTGGGGTCCGCTTTAATCAGGAGGTACTAGTGAACTAGTACCTCCTTGCTTTAATGTGCTGTGAGACTGCCCGAGTCTACTGACCTTTGGTTCAGCGAGGCTCAGTTGCTCCTGATTGGACGGGGGCCCTGTCATGCCATATTTGATCTTTCCCATAAATCATGCTCCTGGGCGATGGCCCTGCCAGTCTACGTGCACATACTCGTGTGCCCTGGGTCTCTCCGTGAGCCCGTCCACAGAGGAGAGTGACACATGAATGTGACATGCTTGACATTGTTTGAAAAACCAATCGTCCCACCGGGTCGACCCCTCGGCCGTGTAACCCCATGGCGGCAGGGCAGAAGCCTTCTTACCCATCAGCTCTCTTGAAAGCCAGCCAAGGTGCTAGCTAAACGATCATGTGATGTCACAAATTTATTCCGCATGACTGGCTCGAATCCAGATGCCACGTTATCATCAATATGTCATTTAAAGCAACCCATATTGTTGCATCAAACAGCAACATAAACATAACAAAAGTACCCAAAAGCAAAAATCCTCGAATTCATCATGGTTCTAATTTGTTTTGTTTAATTGTGTTCCCCTTCCCCCCCCCCCCCCCCCCATGGTTACAGCTGCATCAAGGGTACATTCCATTTGGATTAAAAAGATGAAAAAAGGGCTTAGGGCCTCCGTACCTACAGTTTAGCCGACTAACTTTGACAAGCTGTCATGAGAGTAAAGACATGATAGAACTGAAGAACTTCCAGTCAAACTTTGCAAAGATGTGTGAAGAATTTGTGAAAAAAGAATCTAAATCTTACACAGCAGCATTTATACCAAACATGGTGATTAACCTCAGAATATTAAAATCCTGTACTTCCACCGGCATGCAGAATTGGAAGGTCTGGAATGAAAACTACATTGTAGGTGGATCTGATAATGACTAGTCATATGTATGTAGGCCTAAGCATATGTTTTCTAGCATATAGTTATATTGCATTAAATGCATTTTTGTGTTAGTCATAAAGGAACACTGTAGATTATTCTTTTACATATTTTGCTGTGGTGGTTCATGTAGGTTATGAGTCAGTAGCAGGACCCGCCTGGTCATCATTTGAATTACTTGAGCCACATCCTGCATGCTCATCGGCCACCAAATGTTCTGGTGTTTTGTTTTTGATATGTCTTGCCCTTTAGTCGTGCCGTCTTGTGTTTTTTTTTGTGTGTGTGTCATGTTTTTGTTTGTTTAACCCCTTGGCCTGTTGCATGATTCAGTAATTGACCTGTTCAAGGTTAGACAACAAAAAATAATGTGGTTTGGGTCTCTGCCACATTGTAAAGTGCTTTGAGCACTGCATAGGTACATAATGGGAAGGGGATATGTTATAAAAACAAACAAACTGACTTAAAACAAAAGTACCGGTAATAATTGTCATTTAGTATTCTTGTGAAAAATAGGTGTCAAATCAACATTGAATAGTACTTGATTAGTCAAGCTATTCAAGAATTGCTGATTATCAGTAATTTTTTTTGTGTGTGTAAATCAAAATATGCAGCTAAACATGTCTTGTTATCTTCTGTTTTCAGATCAAAGAACTGATACAGAATTTCTTGTAATTGTTTACTTTAAAAAAAGAGATTAATTATAAGGTAGTACAATGTATGGATGAACTTCCCCTAAAAAAGTTTTTGAAAAGCAATGTAAGGTTGAAAGGTACTCAAGTTTTCAGCATGTGTAGTTTTTAAGTGCCTGTCTGTAAAAATGTTGCCTAATTTGAGGTATTTTTCTGGTATTGATCTGTCTGTCTGTCTGTTTGTCTGTCTCTCCATCTACAATTCTGTTGTACAATCCTTGTATAGACTATCTGCCTATTTATAAATGTATCAATCTGTTTATCTATCTACATGTATCTACAGTATGTATATCTATCTACAATGTATCTATCTATCTATCTATCTATCTATCTATCTATCTATCTATTTATCTATCTCATCTTATCTGCTTTGTATCTAATCTGTCTGTCTATCTGTCTACAGGTGTTAAGATAAGCCAGTAGGAAGATAATGTGTTGTGTGATAGCATTGTCTCTTGATTTAAACTTCAGTTGATCACCAAACATGCAAATTTGTACCACCCGGTCTTCATGCGAGTCAACATCAATGGACTTTTAATCGGAGCAGTATGCTTTATTGTTGGAGGGATGCACACTTGTCTGAGATGGTTGGCATTTGGCTCAATGTCTTAATACCAAATTACCCTGCCCGAGAAAGCGTTTTAAGAACGATCAGCTCCTGTTTGGTATTGTCAGGCAGACGCCGTCTGCTCGGCAGCCCCAGAGACTATGAATGTTACCTCGCCGACGGCCGTGGATTATAAATTTTGCCGCACAATTCCAAAAGGCCATGTGCTCATCTTGATAAACTGCTTATGTAGCATTCAACAAAGGCATTGGAATCTTTTAATCTACTACCTCCACACATTAAATAGACTTCAAACAGAATGAAAGGAGGGAAGGAGATACTGCCCTTTCCCTAAAGCTGATAAATCTGGTGTCAGCTTCCAAGTCAAAGTACTAATCAGATACCCTCTCCAGATATAAAAAGAGTAGGATTTTTAGGTGATCCGAGTATCCTCTCGGATCACCTTCTGTATCTGTACTGATTCTTTGTTCTTCTTCTTTTTCTTCTTCTTTCTCCGCAAAAGTTGTGTAGAGGTAATCTCGGAAAGTCCTCTTCCTATCAATGTCAAAATCATACCATACATGTATCATGTCCAAAGACGATCCTCCTAATAAAATCATAGTGATTAGTCGACCGTGACGTCACTATGACGTCATTATATGAAAACACATTTTCATTCATATCTCATTAATGGAATAGAATTTTGCAATGAAATCTACGTCAAATACATTTCAAATTATGCGCATTTTACTCATATTCTCAAAATTCATATTTTCTCTTAAAACGTGCGCGTACGCGCGCGTTGAAATATTTGTATGCTCCAATCGAGCTCAAATTTTTTTTGCACACGTTTCAGACCATTTGGAGCATTTTTTGAAAAATTGAAAAAATTGGACGGACGCGTACGTGCGCGCACATATTCGCACACACAGCTCATATGCAATAGAAATTTCCCGTTTTTTTACACTTATCGGATGCCTAAAATGTCAAGGAATATTTCTACCAAGTTTCAAGTCAATCCGACTCAATATGACGTCATACGGGCCCGTCAAAGTTGAAATTCCGCGCGCGCGTCAATGGGGATACACAGTGCAACTATGCCAAAAAACCGCCAATTTTAAATCGGATTTTACTCGTCAGGATGGACGGTGACCCCCCATTTTCTTTACATATTCTGAAAGGTGATGAGTTGTACATGTCATTTCATGGGCTGGCTATGCTGATAAAATGATGAAAAGATGTCAAATTTCTTAATAAAGTAAAAAAAGTAAATTTTCAAAATGACGTCATCAAATTTCAAGTTTACTCGAGCGTATCTCACTAATCCTTTGCCAATTTTCACCCACATTTCAATATGTTGTAGCTTATGAAATGCTCTTTCATAAATGTAATTACGCAATTTTGATTTGATGACAACATCACCTCAAAAAATGGATTGAAGGTAACCTTGTCAAATTTGACCAGTTTACGTGTAATCTCTATGGGAGTGCAATTTTTATGGAAATGAAAATTGACATGACTATCTTTATTGAGCACTAGCTCATTTATGCTTCGGTGAATTTCTCTAAGATTTTAATATGTTGTAGCTGAGATGTAGGGCTATCGTAAGTGTGCCCTTCGTTTTTTCATACGTTGTCGGATGACGTGAAAAAACTTGGTTGAAATTAAAGTTTATCTTCGATGTATTGAAATATTTCTTTCTTTTTGCAACTTTCTTTGCAATAACTCAAGAAAAACAGCCCCTATCACCTTCATATTTTGCACATGTTTAGTTCATGTCACGAACATTATTTCATAAAATTACAACTACTTGATCACACGCCATCTTGGGTATGTAAATTAGGGTCAAAGGTCATAGATGTTTCATCCTGTATCTTGGTGAATACATGTCTTATCTTTCCCATATTTTGCACACGTAAAGACCATGTTACAGGGATCATTTCATAAAATAACCACTTTTTGCTCAGATGCCATCTTGTCTGTGCAAAGTGGGGTCAAATGTCATATGTACTTCTTTTTCTATCTTTGCTATGACGTGTTATCTCTATGGGAGGGAATTTTTTAGATGTGAAAATTGACATGACTCTCTTTATCGAGCACTATCTTACTTATGCTTCGGTGAATTTCAGATTTTAATATGTTGTAGCTGAGACTTTGCAGTATCAGGACTCGAATAATTGAAAAAAAAAAAGATCGGATCACCTTAATTTGTCAGTGATGACAAATTACAATCTCTAGTTTATTATTATTACTTTTTTTGGGGGGGGGGGGAGGAGACTTGCAAACAGGTAATTCTGTGAGCAATTTCAGCTTTTACAAAGTCTTGACGTTTCTAAATCGTTGTAGAGTTGTGACATGTTCAGACAGTGTAGACTGTATGTGTCCCCTTTGCCGAATGTTCATGGTGAATACCATTGCACTTGACAGAGGTACACAACAGTGTAAATAGTTAGTAAATCAATCATATACTATATGATTACAAATGTTCAAGTAAATGCATATGAAGTGTGTCAAACCCCGTCTCTTTGTGGTGTTTAGGGGTTTGGGAGCTGAAGGTTTACAGATTTCAAGTGTGAACCTAGACATTGAACAAAAATTTTGTGGATTAACACATCCAGACTATGATGGGCCAAGCATGATTAGAGAAATGTGTCACAGGGAGTATTCAAGCTTGATAGCAAAGCATATAAAATTCTTACACATGATGGACCTATGTAGGCCTATACATGTAGTGTGAATTGGCATTCTACATACCGGTACAGTATTTATGTACATCCATAATCATCATACACAGTACAGGGGCAGATCTGGGGGGTGTTTCATCAACGTTTGTCAGTTTTCAGCAAAATCCTTGGTTTTGATTGGCTGAGATGCTCTGGTCACTGACTGTTACTATGGTGATTCAAGTTGTCAGCGCTGACAAACGTTGATGCAGATCCAGGAATTCTGTAAAGGGGAGGGGGAGCACAACTAAAATTTCTGGTGCCACTTGGGGGGGGGGGGGGGCGTGCACCGGTTGCACCCCCCTCTGGATCCGCCACTGCAGTAGACCTACTTGTCCATCAGAAAGGGGGCATTTCCCCATCGAGGCTAGCCTTTCAGACTTTCTTGCCCCTATCACACCTCGTGGGCATAGCAGTAGTTGACCCAAGTCTGAGAATTACAAGCATCCACATTCCAGAAATTCCAACACAAAAGTTGTTTCACTTTCTCAGTAAATCTGCCGAGGGCCGTTGACCACAAGAAGTAGCTATGGCCACAGACAGTGGTGGCTCAGTGAGTGTGTATTCCTGGAGCCATCTCAATGAGTCAATGGTAGGGATATGAATGGGGGGCGTGTGCAGGGAATCGGAAGATGCATCCATTTTGTTGCCATGATGTCAACCAGCGTAGGCTTTCTACACAGACAAGATTGCCTACTCATTTGTAACGGATCTATCTGAAAGCGGCAAAAGACTTTTTTCTCTCCGGCTGCAGATGAAAAAACAAAAACAAAAACAAAAACTGCCTTAGTGCTACTATGAAAATGTTAATCAGTATAATCAATGTGAAGTATGCTATTGTTTAATAGTATACAAAATGTGAACAATAGTGGTATCAAAAACTGTTTCTCAAATATTATGAAACTGTCAAGGTGATGGTTTATTGAGAAAATTAGTGATATCTAAGCTCCTTATATTTGCAGCTTCATTGCAAATTTTTTTGCATGGTAGGGTGTTTTGTGATACAACTGAACTACAAAGTTATATTCATTATAGGCCTACACTGTAGGATTCGGAACCTACATCAATGCAGCAAATGTGATTTTTTTTTTTTAAATCACTGCTCCAAGTGTTTTAAAAGTAGTGGCTTTGAATGCAAAGGTGCAATATTCTATACCCCTTTTGGTCTTCCTTTGCTGCTGTGTGGGTATTAAATTTTTAAGATAGTTACAACAAGAAGTCTTCCTGGCAGATGTGGCAGAGAAAATGATATCTGGTTGTGTATAATTGGGCTATAGGCCTTGATCTCCCTCCTCCTCCCCCCCCCCCCCAAAAAAAAAATGGAATATTGGATAATCTGTAGGCCTGCACTTTACTGCCTACCCCTATTTGAAAGTCTCCACCATCCTAAAAAAATATAAAGAATAAGAAATAGAAGGTGCATGATGGTGCAAGCTTTATTCATGAAAGGAACAGTCTCATTTCAAGTGTCAATGATGCAACCAGTATCACAGTCTGTCAAACTGTGGTGACATGGAACATATCCATTTGAAATGACTATCTGACTGGCTGTAATTCACATTTTATAACCAAAGGAATGTCAAAACAGAAAGCTGATGTTGATGCTGTAGCTAATGGCAGTCATTTAATACCTACAGTACAGTAGGTGGAAGTTATTACAAGCTACTACAAGTAGGCCTTTGCTTAAAGTTTTGTAAGTGTATCAATTTTTTTCTCTCTTTTTGTCCTGTGAAGTTCTTACCGTGCATTTCTGACCAATGACCCAAATCACCACCACCACTGAACTTGCACAAAAAGTACAGTAGCTGACCACTGGGGCAAACCAAGGTTCTTCAGAAAAAGTACAGTGACCGCTGGCTCACACAATTGGCAACCACAAGTTTTTTTTTTTAAATAGCAATGAGTGTTCTGAAATTTGTACCAGAGATTCTAAATAATCTAGTTTCACTGTTTAGGTATCAAGTCATTTCTCCTTTCAGGGAATAATTTTCCTGGTATCGCATCGCAATTTGCTATGCATTTTTACACCACTGCTATACAAACCAAGGAGGTATTAGTACCTCCTTGTACAAACTAACTTTTGTGTAGCAGTTTTCTTCCATAGAAGTGGACAGGATAGATACTATAAATGAAATGTTCATAAGCTGAAACTGCTAATCAAATATGAGTTGGAAAATTATTCCCTGCCTTTGCTTCATTGGAACAAGACCATAATATGCAGGCTTACGGATAGGTCTACCGGTACTGTATGATGCTATCCAACTGCAAGGGAAATCACCAAAGGTGTCATTTACAGGTCAAGTGTTACATGTTTAAGAGCATTATCTCTTCAAAACTTCCTCTTAACCATTGTTGAGTTCATTGCACACTAGCTTTCAATAGCAAGATTTAATAAAATCAGCGAAATTGTTGTTATTCTGTGTCTTTTCCGGCATCTTTGTAGTAGGTCTATGAGATCATTGATCCCTAGCAGCTGAAATGCTGCAATGAACAGGGGTATTCTTTCTGATGGTTGAGGCCCCAAACTCTGACTAAAGAACCAGTCACAGTTACTGAAACCTGACTGGCTTCCCCACTCAACCCTACAGTTGTTATTTTATCATCACATAAATCACTCCCCCCCCCCCCCCCCCATGTAATTTCTATGACAGTTGCTTTGTTCCCACATTACAAATTATCACTGTGTTTACTTTAATAGGCATCATGGCAGAAAAAAATTGTATGATAGGTGGTCATAAAGTTCTCCAGGGGCCTGTTTTTATGAAGAGTTATAATTGATTATATAGGGCCTACTGTAGTTGATTTCTGTCATTAGTCTATGGCAGCTTGTGTGTTAACTTTATTCAATTTACAATCGATTACATCTTCTGATAAAATGGGGCCCTGTTCTATCATAATAGCACTGTAACACACTACTTACAATTGTAGGAAAGGGGTTAAGAGGGTTTTCCATTTGATCGGCAAACCAACTTCAATACCAACCAAATATCACAGAGGAGGCTTCATACAAGTCATGTCAAATGTTTTGTAACTTCAGTACATACAAAATAGTGGCGTACATACTTAGTGGTCTACTTTCAGCTACCTTTATAAATGACGTTTTAGTGGCTATGCTTGTAAGTGCAAAATTATTGTCCAGTTTTTCAACTAAATAGGTCATCCAATATAATATGCTGCTTGTTTGTCATAACTGTATCAAGACCAATTTTTTCTGTATCAAAATGGGAGATGACTGATTTTGTCAGAGCAATTTACAGAGTTAGCTAAGCTTGCCATTTTTAGGGTCAAGGTCAACTTCAAAGGCACTCTTGGTACTGAAGCTCCAATCCTCACCCCTCCCCCCCCCCACAAAAAAAAAGGGGGGGGAGGGGGGAGACATGATGACATTGTGTGAAAGGACAAGCTGTGACAGAATTAATCTACAGGTAGATTTGTGTCTTGCTTTCCCAAAGGTCAGATACCAAATTGCAAAGTGAAATGTTCCTTTGACCAAACCCTCTGCGGTGTGGGCTAAGTAGAAACTGATGAAGCACACGTGAGCCAAATGACAGTGGAATGATCTTTTTTTCCCCCGAAGATTGGCGATCGTTAAAAGATCGCCGCTCCTCCTTGATCGGTATCGGCGATCGTTAAAAGATCGCCGCTCCTTGATTGGTATCGGATCGGCATCGGATGATCAGTTTCACCACTAGTCATATTTCACTTTTCGACTGTTTTCTGGCAAAGAAACTCTTGTCATCCTGGGTTTGTGTTCACTTTCACAATCCGCCAATGATCCATCTTTCTATGAACTGAAGTGTGGTGTTATGTTTCTCTCCTTATAACATTTCTTTTATAAATTGATATTCATGACACATGCACTGTAGAATAATCCTGTGAATCGGTCACAGATCTAAAAAGGAAAAACCCTTGTTTTCTTTATAAATATAGATGGAATGAAAGTATCAACTGCAAGGGACATGTACATTTTTAATAGTGTAGATGTGTAGGAATCATGTGCACAATTCAATATCATATGAATTTCAAGCTTTTGTATTGACTCTACTATTTTTGCATACAAAATTGAAATGCCTAACTTGAAAAAGAGACTACCGTACCGTGTTCATGATATCAATTTGTGTTGGTCTGTATCAGAATGTTTGTACTATAGCATGTTTTGAGAAGAAAAAAACAACAACAACTAAAACAATGGGCAAATGTGAGAATAAAGTCGCAACAATGAGTAAATGTACACTGTATGAATGTGCAGGCAAAAGGAGAGGTTTGGTAGGGCGCCAAGAAACAGTATACAGTTTAGACATGCTGTACACTGTGCCATGTGAATGCCAGCATGCATGCATTGGCAGAGGCAATTTTAGATCATTTCTGAGATAAGCTTGAGTCTCTCATACACATAACGTGCACCTGTCACAGGTAATTGTGTTTGCAAACTGATTTTGCATTTTTTAGGATTCTAAAGTACAGTTCCATACAGTATATTATCATACATTTGTACACTGTATGCTTGATGTACAATGTAATTTTTGGGCCTTTTTTTCGAGAAGGGGGAGGGGGTAGATCTGAGGTTGTTAGCTAAAGGAATCTTCAGTTTCCCATTTTATTCTCAAATTACATTCTTCCAAAAGTATGTCCATGAATGTTAGATTGTGTATGCTTTTACTGTTTATGGAGAATGGGGGTTTGAGGTTTTTAGCTATAAAAAAAAAAAAAGTCTACAGTTTCCGATTCTATTTTCAAATTACATACCGGTACTTCCAAAAGTAACTCAGTGATTGTACTGTATAGATGTAGTATGCCTTCAATTGTTCCCTTTAAACGTGTTGAAGAATTTCTGCAAAAGACAAAAAAACAATTCTTCAGTGTACAGTAATGGGATGCATTTACAAAGTACGGTGTAGATTTACTTTTTTATGCCTCCGCCACGTAGTGGTGCCGGAGGCATTATGTTTTCGGGTTGTCCGTCCGTCCGTCCGTACGTCCGTACGTCCGTACGTCTGTACGTACGTCCGTCCGTCCGTACGTACGTCCGTACGTACGTCCGTCCGCTTTCGTTTACGCGATAACTTGAGTAATATTTACTGGAATTTCACCAAACTTGGTCCAAGTATGAAGTATGATGGGGCAATGATTTGATTAGATTTTAGGTGAAATCGGCTAAAGGTCAAAGGTCAAAGGTCAAGGTCAAATCATGAAATTTATCCGTTTACGCGATAACTCAAGACTGTATGGAGCAAATTTCACCAAACTTTGTTGGAGGATGATGTATGATGGGACAATTACTTGATTAGTTTTTCAGTGAAATCGGACAGAGGTCAAAGGTCAAAGATCAAGGTCAAATCCTAAAATTTATCTGTTTACATGATAACTCAAAACTGGATGAAGCAGCTTTCACCAAACTTGGTCCAAGGATGATGTATGATGGGACAATTAGTTGAGTAGATTTTAGTGACATTGACAAGAGGTCAAAGGTCAAAAGGTCAAGGTCAAATGCTAAAAATGTTGCTATTTCCCCCATATCTATGCAATGCCTGCAGTTATTTTCTTGAAACTTAGTGTAGACATGTACTACTGCATAAAGATTCTCCAGAGAGAGTTTCATGTCATAAGGTCAAAGGTCAAAAGGTCAAAGGTTAGGTGAAAATGTTGCAATATCACTTTTCTCACAAATGGTTCAATGTATCTTCGTTGAACTTGGTACATATGCATGTACCGACTGGCAGGGATTATCTAGGGAATTTAGGGGTCATGGGTCAATAGTCAGGGGTCAAAGGTCAAGGTCAACTTCTCAAAATGTTACTATTTCCCTCATATACACCTGTACTAGTATATGCAATGATTGCATTATTAGTTTTAAAATTTAATATATGTACATGTATTACTTAATGGAGATTCTCTTGGAAATTTCCAGCCAGAAGGTCAAAGGTCAAAGGTTAGGTTTAAATGAAAAAAATATATATATTTTGTACTGGTAATTACACTCTTTCTTCATAATTTATAATAAGGTCGGTCAGAAGTCAAGTAAAAATTTCCAATTCCCCAAATATGTGTACCTGCACTCTTTAATAGACAATAATAGCAAACCCAGTTCGTGGAAAGTGAACATTCAAGATATTTCTGATAAACCTGTTATTTCGATATTTTGCCAGTTATGTGAAACTGTCATCACACATTGTGAAGACATTGTACTATACACCTATTGGGAGAATCATGCATTATGGCGGAGGCATCAGTCGCCGTAGCGACATTTCTAGTTTTTTTTTTTTTTTTGGGGGGGGGGGGGAGATACAAGTAGGAACATGGGGATGTTAGCACATTGTAATTGTACAGTATCTGCATACAATGTACATTGTAGTCTTAGAGCAATAAGCCAAGATGCTCTGAGAATGCAATGATGTGGTATCAATCAAAATTGGTACCGATTGAGTGAGCAGATGTATTGTTTTGTGAAATGATGTGCAAACACTTGTAGTAGGGGAAATCTGGAGTCAGTGGAGTATTAGAATTGGGTGATACAGTGCAGAGATGAGGAGTAACTGAAATTCAAAGTTGTCCAACTTTATTTGACTTGTGACTGATGATCAAATCTGTGCCATAAGGTCGTTGATGATGTGTGGGATTGTAATCAGTCATGTCACGAGAAGATCATATACAGACTATATTGCTGTACTGTGGCAGGAACTGAGAATCATGTATAATAGAAACGTAAAAAGCAGGAAGTAGAACCAAGAATCGCCTCAATGGAGCTACAGTTGATTATTAAAAAGCACAAGTCATTGCCAAATAATGCGTAATCCATTAAAAGTCTGTGTAAATGAATGATAGTTAGTGTTGAATGAAGGTCAGTCCTATCAGACTCCCCAGAGGTGTAATGCATGATGGTATTACTACATTGGTACATATTAGCAATGGTGATGGTTTAAAAGTGTGGTGATGGATGAGGTCATATCATTACAATCCAATCCCTGATTGAGGCTCCATTTCCTCCAGTGCCCTCTCCTTACCCTAAAGTAAAACATCTCTAGAAATGATTAGTGGAAATCGATAAAGGTCATTTTTTTATGAGTGTACATGCATAGTTGGGATAAATTATTCTGCTTGCTGTAGCAAGTTTGATAGCGGATACACCCACTACTCTGTCATACATGTGTACATATCATTGAGCATTTATTCTTTTGCACCTCCCTGATTCTCCCTGGCATCTGTGTCTTGGATGTGCACTTTTTTTTGGGGGGGGGGGGAGGGGGAGGGGAGGGGGAGGGGAGGGGGTTAATGTTGGAGGGAGGGGAGGGGAGGGATAGGATTATACTGGTAAGCCACAATGCCAGAATCCTGCCCTCCCTTTTTCTCTTGATGAGTTTGCATTTCTGGAACTTTCAGCGCCACTGAAAAAAGGGCATAGTGTACCCGTGCCATGATTATTACAAGCTTCGTACAAGGTTGTGAAGTTGCAAACTTATTGCAGCCAGCAATCTTTGATATCTGTCTCTCCCATGCATTCTAAATAGTAACCTATGAAAATGTTTTTAACTTTGAGTGTGTGTTTTTATTCTTAGATGGCAGTTCTTATACAAGTAAAAACAGTTCATCGTACCACAACCGTGCAATACATTCTAATTCCTTTATAAAGGGTAGGCATTTATCTGACAATGTCAAGCAGGAAAGCCCAACAAGAGCTACACATTGTTCAGTTGAATTTCTAGATGGGGGAGTTGGTTGGTCAATTTCTGTCAAGCTCTTTATGAAGAAGTGTTCAGTAAATTGTATGATTACTGTAGGTGCCCTATGTTCACTTGTATAGGGCCTATGTACAAAATGGCAAGCTGTAGATGTCCCCCACGTGTTCCAAATATAGTATCAAAGATGAGATATTCCGCAGCAGATGCAGGATGGTTACGCAGTGACAAGGCCCTTCCTTGTCAGAGAGCTGAGATTTTTTTTTTTTTGGTTGTTTGACCTAATTTGGGAGTACAGTGTAGGTATACTGAATCAGTGAGCCACCCAGCCAAAAAAAAGGGGGGGGGGGAGGTTATGACGTTTGCGAATCAAATTGAAAACTTCCTGGATTTCGAAAGGAAAAGAGAGTCAGATGAGGGAAAGTGTGGGGGAAAAGTGTGGGAAGAGAGAGAAATGACATCTCATGTAAACAGAACATTGCATCATCTTCACCTGTCCCCCCCCCCCCCCCCCCCCAGTCCTGAACGACTGTCGAGCAACACCGGCAGTTGCCAGAGATTTGTTTTATATTTGCTGCTCCCTCATTGAAATGCCTGTGCCAGTGTTGCTACAACATATACCTGTACATTGTAGGGGCAACGCCCTTGCAGCATAGGTGGTGTGTAGTAAAGTGTTTTTGTGACAAGCATTCAAAGCATGCGTACCCGATTATTATTATTATTGTTTTGTTTTTTTGAACTGTGAGAGCTTGTCACTGATCTACATGTACACCAGTAGGGTTCAATGAAATGCAACCATTTCCACTGTGACAAACTCAAATACATCCATGCCCTGTGAACAGAATTGCACCAGTGTTTTCGAGCATGTGTCTGTCATGTGAACTGCCTCCAAAGTGTTTTCTGCATGACTTTGTATGCCTTTTTGAAGCTTGTCACTGCTTTCACTATCATTCTGGGAAAAGAACTCGGGGAAAACTTATGTATGAAACTTACTCTTTTTTTTTCATTTTCTGAATCAACAAAAAGTTTCTGAAAGTTTTAATCAGTGGAGTGAACTGAATCAACAATATTGGATCTATTGGTTTTTTTGATGAGCTTGAGTACTTTTTTTTTTCTTCTGTTCAGCATGGTTCAGAAGCAATTTCTTTGAAAAGACCCTGGCTGAATGCATTCTCATGCCTTTACTTTAGCATCCAGTTATCAATCTAATGGTTGCCTTCCCTTGTGATTGTTTCTTTTGAATTCCCTATAATTTATCTGAAATTTCAAGCACTGTGGTTGTCGTGTCACTTACAAAAGTGTATGTACAACTGTTGCACGGTCCTTACTTTCTTCATTTATACCTAGACTACCTTTTTGACATCACTCATCAGTTGTTCAAAATTTTGTTATCCTGAGCATTGTTCCTTGCCCAATGGATAAATATTCATTTGTACAACGCATCTTGGAAAGGATTACGTAATCGTGATTCCCGTGAGGACTTATCGGAGTCAACCTGTACCACATCCTGCATATATTTATAAACATATGACCCCCCCCCCCCCTAAAAAAAAAGGAAGAAGAACATGATAAAAACTTAATCACCTTGTAGAAAATACTACTGGTACGTAATCAAGTAGTTTTGATGGTATCCCTGGCTGCCTCTGTGATAAGTTCCAAGAACGTAGTGTGATATCATTACCTGGTTTCGAGATATGAAAAGGAAGTGGGTGGGGCAGGGAATTCCACACACGTTGGCATTCGGCAGCACGATTTAACCCCTACAGTGCATTCTTTACTAATTGGCTCAGATCAAGATGTCTGGAAATCGGTTTGATATATAATCTATTAAAATAGATTACCTAATCCCCCTAATCCCTATTATGTCATTGTGGTCTATCCCTTTAGACTGAGGCACATTGCTACACCTGAATGGCTTGCTATGAGTATTACTATTACTGTACAACCAGGTGAAGTGTGTGTTGATTTCTGAATGTGAATGATACTGTAAAAGTGGATATTTTCGCGTGACTAATTTTTCGCGCTTGGCCTGGTCGGAAGAGTTTCGCGTGTTTTTAATTCCGCGGAATCAAGACATCACGCACAGGCACACATGGCAAGCAAAAACATTCGCGTGCTTTTATTTTCGCGCTTGTTTCTGGTTGCGCGAAATGCGCGAAAATTTTAACACCGCGAAAATTTCCACTTTTACAGTACAACAGCTTTAATAGCAAGTTACATTGTAAAAAGTCAAGTGCCTGGACAAGTAAAGGGTAAAGTACATTTTCATGTACAAGCCATATAATGCATAGTTGTTGAATTACAGTATGAACATACATCATTATGTTCCACTGTATTTTCCAAATTGTGCATACCGGTATCCACAAAAATATTAAATAATCTTGTACATATGTGTTTACTTACAGTTTAATAAAGCAAAGTGTAGATGAAACAGGTGCAGTTTGTGTAATTGCAAATTTAGTTTCAAAAGACTTTGGAGCAAGATCTAGGTTTTTTTACTCACATTTGTATTTTAAGATTTTCTGATCTTTATACTCACTGACTCTTAAAACTGCTCGATTGAAAATGAGACTGGTACAGTTTGGAATGTATCCAACTACAAGCTTGTATGCTTCAAGTTAAGTGAGTAAATTCAACTTGGATGGCCTATCAGCGTGTGTAAACCCGCATTTGACATGGATCTCAAACATTAATTATCGTCTATATAGACTAATAGATAGGGAGCAAACAATCTTATTGTCTGTTCAATTTGCTCAGCTACTCAAGAGTCAGATAGGACATTAAAAGTATTTACCACTCAAACTGGTGATTATGACTGTAGTACCATTGAATTAATGGCATACTTCATTTCTGTCTCCGCCCCCCTACGCAGAGTTCCAAGATGACTGGGAGAAGTCACACGAACCGGTGGTCGAGGGCGTCACGTTCTACGTAAAGTACCTCGGGGTGGAGATCGTCAACATGCCCAACGACGAGGCGCACACGTCAGACGCAATCAAGAAGATAATCCATCGGGTATGTTGGATTTGCATCGGAACCCAATTTTTATTCCCCTCCGTCATACTAACTATTATTGAACCAGTGCAATATTTGAGCAGTTGCCATATGGGGCATGTTTGTATCATTACACGGTTTAAAGGGGATGGCGAGTAACTGATCAGTGGGAATCAGTGGGATTGCTGAGGGATGATTGTTCCAATCCTTGTGGGATTCATTTAAGAGTACATTATATATCTATTCTTGTGTGAAAACTATTTGCTTCAGAATGGTCTCATATTCAAGTAATGTGCAGTTTAATGTTTCCAGGTAAGCGTCCCTGGTCAGTGACGGGGCATTAATCTGCACATTACTTGAATATGAGACCGTTCTGAAGCAAATAATTTTCACACAACAGTAGATACTGTCCTTTTTTTCATCTGTCTCTGCCCCTCCCTCCAGTTATCCCTTTATGGTGTTTGTGTTGTGCTTCACCCACTAAACTACACCAGTGTGCAAAGGCTCAGAATTGTGGCATCTTTACTATCCCAGAGCAAATATTTGAACATTCCAACCAAAGGTCATGCTCATGTACATTTACATTTAATACCCACAAACTAAACAAAAAGAAGAGGGAATGAAAAGGATCATCTTGGCACGATGCTCTTTTGCTCACCAGTGATAAATGTTGTGTTGCTGAAAACAGACACTCTGTAACTGAGCTATTTATTTTACACAAGAGTTTCCAATGCTATCACGTTTGTTTTCAGACCTGCTTTCGTATCTATGCTTATTGATAACAAGAATGTTTTGACTCTTTTGCGTTATCAATATCTGTGCATAAAATTTGTAGGATGTTTTGATGGACGACAATTAAGGGCTCCTTTTCAATTCTCCATATAATGCATCACAAATTGATCAGTTATTCAGATAGTCACAGAAACAATTTGCCAAATACAAATTGTATGTGCGGTGGTAATTGCTTGGGATTAGTGCAGTGATCATCAGAAATATATATGAAGCCCTTTAAGTTATTTAATAACCAAATCACACTGACAATGTCATAGGATAGAAGATGTATATGTCCATTATTAGATGAATTACAGGTAGAGAAAGATTTTGTTTGTTGCATTTAATAGATCTTGGTGAGAATGTCTAAAGTACCAAGATGTGGATTTCAGTGTAATATATGTATTGTACAAACAATACAGTACTTGCATACTTGGAACCAAGAACTGACCTTTAATTCTATGGACATCGTTTCTTCTTCTTCTATGATTAAGTCAAACTCGCACAAGTTTTAGGAATTGAATTAGTCAAAGAAAATTGCCACTTTGAGTGGAAAATAAACATTCATGAGTTAATTCTGATGTGTACAAAGTCAAAATTCAAGGAAGTTGAAGGATATTCTCTTGTCTCTTTGAATTCAAAGTACATGTACATAGGGGAGGTTGACTGTATAGCAACATTAACAAGGGAGTGTAATTATAATCGTGGGTTTGCGCTAGTTTGCAGGCACAAACCCTTGTTGGTCGTATAGGAGTCTGCATGCGCCAAGACTAATACACGCACCACTACACTGCAGCCTCTCTTGGGAGAAGCTTCAACACAGGGCCTATGGGACAGTGCCAAAGTGGTGCATGTAGTAGTCTTGGCGCAGACTCCTTTACGACCAACAAGGGTTTGTGCCTGCAAACTAGGTTTGCGCTATGTTAGCAGCAGCAGCTTGTACAAGATCAGGTGAGAGGTTCCAGAGAGTCAAGTTTTGTTGTGGCAGCAGCTATTAGAGTGCAAATTATTTTGTACCTAGCACACATCCATCTCACAGAGATGTGTGATCACTCACCCCCCATCTTCCGGGTTGGAAGATTAGGATATCACTCTTGGGGCCTGCATTATTCATCATCATGTATGCGCGAGTCACCTCTAGGTGAACCTCTTAACCTCCTTTATAGACGTAGATGTTGTTCTGTCTTCTTTTTGGTTGTTGTTTTTTCCCAAATTTTGCAAGAGGCTTGGGGGATGCAATTAATTGTGAGTGCATGCTTCCAGTTGGATGTAGTCTACACTTTAAGGAATCTGCTTCAGGATCACACATATCACAATATCTGGGTCTTCGTACTTCTGCTTTCCAGTGCTTGATGTACCAGTAACCCTGCTCCGCTCAGGCCATCAAAAGACATACATGTAGTGTGTATGATACTCCCGAAGTTGCCAGCCAGTGAACAATTTGGTTAGCCTGTGAAGTGCATTTTCATGCCATGTGCAAGTTGCCTGCTGAGTATAATTTATGAACAGCGCAGAATAAGGCAAGCAGTGCTGAAAGTTTCATAGAAATTGAACATGTAATGAGAGAGGTGTAGAATTGCTTTGAAACCTAATGCTGTAAGTTTGAATTAACTTTCTGCTTGGGGTCACATGTCCTTTCAGAAGGTTTCATACTTTTTTTTTCTAAACTTCTTCAATATGTAAAATAGAAGTGCATTAATGCTGTCAGCAACCACCAGCCATGAACTGAAATTGAATCTATAATTAGACCAACATTTAATAACTTGAGCCTTGCAAGGAAACTATTGTATTTAGGCTGGTATGCACACTGTCTCATTGACAAATGTTCAAAGAGCTCTACACTCTTGAATCTGCATCGGATGATTAATTTTGATTGGAACTTTAAAAACTCAAACCCACCCGATCTACGATTACTATGTTTTCCTCCATTGTACACATATATAAATGAAAACCGTGCCAACACGTTTCTACTTAAAGCATCTAAGAGTAAATGTTTGGGGTTGTTTATTAGTATGTTGTAGTTCAGATGAGGATCCTGAAATTGAATCTATAGTTGTACACCAACATTTAATAACTTGAGCCTTGCAAGGAAGCTATAGGCTGGTATGCAGTCTGTCCCTTTAACAAGTATTCAAAGCTACACTGTGGAATGTGTATTGGATTACTCTTTTTGATATGAACTTCAAAACACAAATTCACCTTATTCATTATTGCTTTGTTTTCCTCCATGATCAAATCGCACACATAACGAGACATGAAAACTCGTCACATTGAGGACGAGTTAGGTGATACGCTTGTGGTCATGAGATGACAGTCATCTGTGATCGACAAAGAAAAGAATGTGATATAGGCACCTTGAAGTTATATTGAGCGTGCATGCGAAACCGTATCTGTAACCACTCGACCACGGGTCATCCACGGAAATGGTAAGACAAAAAAACAACAACAATGTATAGATATAACGGGGGGAAAGTCAATGCCCACTCAACTAACGTGGCCGTGTGAACATCTATTGCATTGCTAGACGGAAAAGCGGCCTTGTAACGACTGAGGTCGCTATGCCATTTCTGGCAACTTGGGAAAAATACGTCCCGCAGACATAAAACCTATAATCGGCTGGTTTTGATACCTTGCCTTTAATCACAATTTTCAGTGTAATGACGTCATCAAATTACAAAACAATGACATGGTCTTGAAAGAAAATTGTTCAAAGTACAACACCTCAGTCGTCGTCATTACATACTATGATCGGTTTGACAAAGTCAACCTGCAAAATGTTGCTGCAGTCGAAGCAATGTGGTCTCCAACACACAAAAAAGAGGGATATGGCGTGTGTGTGTGTCTGTGTGTGTGTATAGGTGCGTTTATATACGAACGTGATTTCTACATGGACGAATATGTAATACAAAATTGAAGAAAAAAAAACAGTAAAGTAGCTAATTATTTTGTTTCGTGATCTTGTGGGGTTCGAACCCGCAACCTCACGTCTCTGAGACGTCGCCTTTAACCACTCGGCGACACGTCTCGACGGGAAAATATGGGGAACGTTATGGACTTGAAAGACAGTTGTTCAATATATAACACATTCATCGTACGTTGTCAGTTTGCTATTGACATGACGATCTATCATTTGAATATGAGGCAGGCATTAGTACCTGTATGAAATTATTATAGGCATGGTTATCAAATTGCCCTAAAATATCCTTATAATTGCCTTATTTTTACACACAGTTACGCTATCCCTTTAAACTCGTCACAGTTTAATCAGAATCATTAACATCATACATTAGTACCATATTCAGTTCCATAGCTGATCACGTTTGCTAATCAATTAAGAGTAATTGTCTAGCATGTGTCATATGGCCAACCTGTATACACACGTATATACACACACACAATGCTAAATGTATGTATCAAACATCTGTAACACAGCTTTGAACTAACTATAGGAATTATCGCTGCACTTATCATCCATACTTTTTATCACTATCTGAAACTCCACAAAAACCACTAATTGACAAATAATCATCAATACAGAAGACTGAATACCTTTTTTACAATGTATAGCTTGTTACATGTATAAATCAGCACAAAGTAACCACGACTACATTGTGTTACTGAATTAATATGAACAAATTTCATGTTGTGACAGTATACTATATCAGTTTGAAAAGCCCAACCTGCAAAACTATAATTTTGCAGCAGTCGAAGTAATGCAGTCTCCAACGCAAAACAAAGGTATACTGTGTGAGTGTGTGCGTATAGGTGTGTTTACATGCAAACGTGATTTCTACATGGACGAAGGTGTAGTACTCTATTGAAGAAAAAAAGTAAAAAAAATATATTATTTTCTTTCGTGCTCTTGTGAGGATCGAACCCGTACGTGTGCAACCTCACGTTTCTAAGACGACGCCTCTAACCACTCGACCATACGTCTCGACGAGAAAATTAGAGGAACGTAAGCTTATGTACGTGAAAGATGAATCAGGAATCGTTTGGTCCGCATTCCATTCTCATTTTCAGTTTTAAATTGCAAAATTGTCAACCTCATGAGGAGATTTCAAAGAATAAAATGCATGATTACTGCAGCTTATTGTCACAGCTACAACATAAATAAGTTTCAGAGGAAATGAAGCAAAATCAGCTGAGATAAAGGTGCTTAAACGTTGTCAAGTCAATGCATGGTTTCTAAAAAAATCACCTCCCATAGACATAACACGTAAACTTGTCCGATTTTGCGTCTTTACCTTTAAACACAATTTAAAGCATGATGACGTCATCAAATTTCAAAACCATGACATGGACTTGAAAGGCAAATGTTCAAAGTACAACATATCTGAATTTGGGATAATATTGAGCTTAAACAACAGAGATACGAGCAAATGAATGTCAGAAACAGTACCTCAAAAAAATTAATTCCACTTTTTTGATTTCAGATGACGATATGATGACGTCATAATGTAATTATGGAAATAATGATACTTGAAACGTCATGTCCAATTTATATGCTTTTGTAATATGCAATAAAAACATAGGGTCACCTGACGTTTTAAAGAGCTATGGCGAAATAAACAGACATGTTTTTTCACTATATTTGCACATAGACGCGCACGCGAAATTTGAACTTTGACGCAAGTGCATTGCTTTGTTATTTGTAGGAATCGATTAGAAATCAATGGATATTGTTGCTCAAAGTATCAGGAATCCAAATCTGTCAAAAAAAGTGTATTTTCATGTTGCTGACGCGCTGTGCGCGCGAAAATGCGCGGACGGACGCGCACGCGCAAAATTGTTTGAAACGCATAAAATTGTCTGAAACTTCGAGATTTCCCATTGGAAAGTTGTTTTGAGCCTTTTAAAATTTTGACGCGCGCTTACGCGCACTTAATGATGTCCTAGGTAATTAGCATCAAAAGAAGTAAGATAGAACGTGACCTGAACTTTATGTCCACAAAAAATGATACAGAAATGACCTTTAGTTATGAAGTTATGATCGATCATGTAACATGGTCCAAAAATCACAAAATGGCGCCTAGACGACGTCATAGATATGTTACTGTCATGAAAACCTTATTGTGGCTAGATATTGTCATGAGACATGTTCCCTGAAAATGTCATGTTATTCCGTAATGTCATTCTTGAGATATTGATGACACAAAATTGTCCAGAAAGAAAGAAGAATAAAAAGAAATAAAGAGAGATTTTGACAATCACAATAGGTGATACGCTGATAGCGTATCACCTAATAATGTACACACAGTGCCAACACGTACAGTTGTAAGGTGTAAAGCATAGAGCAGATATTTGGGGCTGTTCGTTAGTTACAATGTACATGTTCAGACAATGATCCTTAACTTCAAGGATAAGCTGGTACATTGTAGTTGAGTATGGGACGCCAAGTGTTGAATCATGGTCCCTTTCATCACGAAATGACAAAGTTGTCATTCTGTTGACGACATTGCCATCTTGTTGACGGAATTATCGTTTTGTTGACGAAATTGCCATTTCACGACGAAAGAGACCATGCGACGCTTGGTGCCCCTTACTTACATTTTGTACCTATGAGCTTATCCTTGAAGTTCAGGATCACCGTCTGAATGTAACTATTGCCACAGCCATTTCTATTCTATGTACAGTGTATTAATGTATTGAAAATGTTTTACATTGTACATTTGTATGCACATTAAAGGAATATTCTGTCTTTGAAATGCTCAAACATATACATTCAGACTGCAAATTTATACAACTGCTGATTCAATTGAACTTAAATAGAAAACAGTTCTGAATATTAGTTGGCTGTCACATTATAAAACATGGTTGAAGAAATTTGTTCCGGAGGAAGCTGATTCAAATTTCTTCCGGACTTTGTGGTTCATGACTAGCAAGAAATGTATTTTCAAAACTTCTGTTTTACTGAACAGGTTCATGTGCCAGTCTGAAACTGCCAGCGGTGCTTCTTTGCCACCCTTAAAGGGATGGTACAGTATTGGTGGAGATGAGAATTAGGCTTTTAACTTTTGTGCGAGATACCAAGAAAACACTTACGGCTGTACATTGTATGATATAGTACAGAGTATGCCATTTTAAGAGGAATTCAAAGTTTATTTGAAGAAAATTGGGTTAAGAATGACTGAAACATCCAAAAACAAAGTACAACAAAGCGATCGTAATAAAGTGTGGGTCCCACACTTCATTAGAATCGCTCTTTTTTGGATATCGCAGCCATTTCAAAACCAATTTTCATCAAATAAACGTTGAATTCCTTATAGAATTACATGCTCTTTCATATTTCATAAGAGGTTTCTCATTATCTCATCAAAAAATGTTAGAAACCTGAAATTGGGTCTCAACCAAAACTATACTATCCCTTTAAAGGACAAGTCCACCTTCATATACACTGTACATAAGGATTGAGAGAATGCAGCAATATTAGTAGAACACATCAGTGAAAGTTTGAGGAAAATTGGACAATCCGTTAAAAAGTTACGAATATTTTAAGTATCTGCGCAGTCACTGCTGGAAGAGAAGACTACTACAGTGTATGATGTCACATGCATACAACTACAATTTGTATATAAGGAAAATAAAAAGAGAATTTCACAAAACTTTACTTTTTGAATAAAGCACACATTTCTTCGACTTGCTACTGACGTACAAATGTATGTTAAGGGTAATGTTATTCCCCCTGCCTTCTGAAAGAGAGAAGTCAAGTGTTCTTTTGTTATGCGAGAAAAATGGAAATATATGTTGAATTTTTTTTATTCTATCTTTATATCGTTGTACTCATGTGACATCACAAGCTACATTGTATAGTAGTCTTTTCATCCAGCCGTGACTGAGCAGAAACTTCAAAAATTCATAACTTTTTAACGGATCGTCCGATTTTGCTCAAACTCTCACTGATGTGTTCTACTAATATTGCTGCATTCACTCAATCCACCTGTCTATGAAGGTGAACGTTACTTGTCCTTTAATTAGCTTAGGTCAGACTGACTCAACCTGGTTTAGTTGTGCATTTACTTTATTTTGGGGATGGGAGGGATTTACAATGTAGGAAAAGAATGGACAGGAGTCATCTCAACTGTGCACAAACACTGTGAGCTAATGATGTGTCAGAACTGATAAGCTGTCTGTAAAAATTCTCTGGTGCCTTATATCAACTCTTCATGTTGTAGTAGTACTGGTTCTCCATTTTGATTTTACATTTCGATCTTCAGGTGGTCTCTTCTGTAGTTTACAATTCATCTATGTACACATGATGTTCATATCTAAACTTAGATATGAGCTCGAAGTTTCAATCTTCGATGCTTAGTTTGAAGTTTATTCCTGTGTACACGTAGATGCACTCAGAAGTTAGCAATCTTAAAGGAACACTGTAAGTTGATGATTAGAGCCATATGACATGGTAGCATGGGTTTCCGATGTACATCACGGGGAATTCTTTTCCCTTTTACATATGAGCGGTGCTGGAATTATGGTACATGTACAGTATGGTAAGAATGAGGAACATGTTAAAGCACAGAATAATGTACTTGGCAATGTAAAAACAGAAAAAAAAAGTTCTAAGGAAATTATTTATTTATTTATTTTTTTTGGGGGGGGGGGGAGACATGAAAAATAGAATAGTGGCTTACATAGAATATTTGTATTTGATGTTGAACTCAGCTTTTAAAGTGATGCCTGAGGCAGAGTGATGTCCGTGTATTGTGAGGCTGACACTGTAAATTCTTCTTATTTGTTGGCAGATAATGCACTCTGGTATGACAATGTCGTGTGATCGGTAGCAGAGGAGAGAATTTCTTTAAAGTTGACACAGTCACGCAGGAAATATATTTTGTTATCCCCCACCCATTGCCCAGTCAGTGTTCAGCCATGTTCATATCTTTAGGCTTTTCTTTGTCGTTCATAAAATTCTCTCAGTGTATAGTTTATAATGTGCTGCATTCTGCAATCGGCATATTTGAAGTGGAATTTTATTTTGATATTTACTGACTGGAATTTCAAAAATGCACAATGTACAATGCCTCTTGTGCATTTTTTATCTGAGGCTATTTTTGCATTGTCATTACTGTACGAGCTGAAATTTTTGCGGTGGTTTTATTTTCGCGAATTTCGCGAATCGCCTTTGAACCGCGAAAATAACAACACACGAAAATAACAATGCGTGAATTACTACGTTCAGTTAGCCCCTCGCAACCGTGAAATTAACAACACGCGAAAATGTCCTCCAAGTTGCAATTCGCGAAAATATCTGTACGCGAAAATTTTAGCTCGTACAGTATGTTACTGGTACCTAATGTATGATGATCTGTTTGAATATTTGTTTAGAATATTGAAGAGCACATCCTGTCCTGAGAATAAATCCATATCAAAAGAAAATCCATAAACCTTGTAAAAATAACCTAATAATGAATTTTGTGTGACAGCTTTGCCTTTTTACTGAATAGTTGGTGCAGTCGATCCATAGGCTGGAGATGCAAACGTTCACTTTCTGCCTAAAAGAATAGTTGAACCTTATTTTCCCCGCTGTCTTGAATACTCACTCTGTCTCTTCTTCTCTCGAGAGCGGTGGGGAGGAGGGAAAAATAGGAAGAAAGTAATACTTTTTTTTTCAACATAATATGTTTGGAGTTTGTGATAGCTCCAAGTGGCATCTCCCCTGCAGCGCATTCAGTGATGTTGGTATTCTCTGTGTGTCTTTGTAGGCAAAGTATGGCTCGGGAAAGGTCCGCAAGGTTGCCCTGACGGTCACACCAACCTCCCTGAAACCCTTCGACCTCGAGACCAACGAGGATCTGGAAGAGATAACGATACACAGGTGAGGAGTTCGACTCAAGGGCTTGGGGTTCTGTGTGACTGCCCGTTAGCATCTGTGTGACACATGTTACAATTTGTATGTATTTTGAATGTTTGTTTTTTTTTCAGGATCAAATCTTTTCATATTTTCTTCCCTCCTTTTTGTTTTTCCAGGTGGTTGGGTAGTTTCAGGGTTTGGGGAGGGATCTACAGCTTGTTTACAGACTGCTCCCTTGGGGTCAGGGTGCATCACAACCCATGGGGAAAGCATTTGGTTGAATGTTACATGTAATACTTGCCACATGTACTTGTGTCTTTGTCAAGCAAAAAAGTGTTCATTGTGAGTATGTGCATTAACGTTACAGTCATCTCCAACTATGTTTGACAAAAAAAAAAAAAAAAAATGGTGTACATAATGTTTTGAACACCATGAAGTCACATCTGTCAATAAAACATTCATGAGTTTTTGCATGCCCTGTCAGATTTTGCAACCTTTTTCTCTGAATCGTGGTCGTATTTCTGGAATTTCATAACTGAGTTGTCGCAGGCTCGTGTAATAAGTTAATCGCAAAATATTCATGAGACCATCTCTCCGTATTTTCCCACGACTTGGCGTGCCTCGCTATGCCGTAGCAAGAATCCTAAATTTAGTGCTGTTTCAGGGAAAGTGCCACTCGATTAGGGCAAACGTCCCCAATAATGGATTGGCTAATATTATGTTTTAATGAAGTTTGCAATGATACAGTGCCGTTCAGTCCCTTGCCAACATACATAGCTACGCAACCTTCTCAGTAGAATTTAGGTTTGGTAGCAGACACAGTTTAACATTTTCTGCTCTGTACAGGCAGTGAAGCAGTACTGGGATTGTCACCATCATAATGACATATATTAACCCAAGTGTTTGGGAATAATTTCCCTTCTCGAGATCGAAAAGAAAGTTTAATTGATGGACATGTTCTGTGAACGAAATGGCACACAACTCTATGTATGTATGAAATTTAGCGTACCAAGTTTATACAAAATGCATCGCAAATTGCTATGCTAAACCAGGATGGGGTGGAGCGCTCGTCTTAACGAGCGCAGGCACTTTGACATGTTCCTTCAATTTGCTTACAGTCAACCATTGGTCTATACCCGTGGATCTTGGCACATCATAATTGGATGGATCACTGATGCCAAGATTTAGTAGATAATGTCTAGTCTTGTAAAAGCATCCATGTTCCACTCGTTTGCCTCTCTGATGAAAACTTTCTTTCTGGAGTCAACTGTGTTTTTATTCATCTTATTAAGCCTCTAAATTGATCTGACATCTGGAAAATATGGCAAATCGTGTTCTTGTGGTGCATTGTTGGATGATAGCTCATTTTCTCTTCACCCTTTCTTCCGCAGAATATCGTACTGTACAGCGGACAAAAACAACGAAAAGGTCTTCGGCTTCATCTCATGTCATTTCCGAACAGAAGTCCTCGAGTGCCACGCCTATCTATGCGGCAAGCGAAAAGTGGTAAGCAGCCACGATCCGGTATAATTTCATTCTGTATGTTTTTACAGTTCCATAGTATTGCTTCACATTTTATAGTGCTTCACATTAAAATCTGTGAAGCGCTGTGATACATGTTTACTCATTGTAAGAGCGCTCTGTACATTGTAAGTACCCAAATTGTATTGTATTGTATTGTAGTGCGCACACAGATTCCGAAAACAAGGTAAATTGATAGAATCCTAGGTTGATGGGCATATATGGATTGACAGATTATGTGACAGAAGATAGGTAGAAAGATAGATAGATCCAATAGATAGATAGATAGATAGATAGATAGATAGATAGATAGAATATAGGAAGTTAGAAACATAGCGAGATACATGTAATGCACTGGGTATATTACGTAGGTAGGAAGATATTAAACAAGATTGGTATGATTGATAAAGTGGCTGGTATAGATTACTAGATGGACTGACAAACAGACCGACAAGCAAAAGTATGGAATAAGTGCGATATGCACGTTTAGTGATCATTTTTCCATGTGTGTGTCCAAGTATCATTGTAATGGATATTGAAAGAGCAGACTGACACATTAGATGCGTTTCCAAATTGCTCGTGTCATCTCTGAGGACGCAGCCATGCGCAGCTTTAATCATTGGCGGTCTCGACCCATCACACGAGCGCATTTCGCAAGGATCCCGTCTGGCTCGTAATCATTGGCTACGACGGGGTCTGCGGCTCGCATTTCATGACCTTTTGATGACGCTTCAAAACTGGTTTGCAATGTAGCCTGTCATCATGTACCCAATATTTCAGTCCTCAATCATAGCAGTGATACATTTTGATAGCAATTTGCAGTTCTTCCCTGAGCCTCTCCATAACTTTTGGGGCATTTTTTACTTTCTTGGTAGTCAATATTTTAGTATAAGATTGGCATAGTGTGTATAAATATTTTGTTCGTATTTTCATTACACTACCTCCCTTTGTTGGTAGCTTTGGGAAGTTAAAGACAAAGCGCTTCATTATTAAAATTTACTTACATCGTCTTTTTCTCCTAAAGTGCTGAAGATGTCTGGGAGTCAAATCCGACCAATCTAATCAAGCCTAATATCATTATATGCATCTAGAAGCAAACCCCCAAAATAAAGACGCTTCCTATAGAATATTTAGCATTCATCCTGCCTGCTTTACAATGTACAGCGTATAAGGATGTACGTGCAGCAACAGTATATTTGGTGGGCTACACAAGTTTAAAAGACGTGATCCGAAACCAGATTGTTTTGATTACTCATGCGACCTGCTAATAAAGACAACATGTGTGGGCAAGAAGACGGCCGTGTAACAAAATTCAAAGTCAGAAGAAAACCTTGTCCGCTGATAAATTACTTGTTCTGCAATTTGTCAGGAAACGGGGTTTTAGTTTGTTGGTCGCAAAGGGGAAAAAAAAAAGATCAATGAATGTCCTTAAATGTCCTCCTTCCGTTAAGAAGGTCCTTCGGTGCATTATCTTTCTAAAGCTATGTATATGTATGTTGCTTATCTCAAACTTTGCCTCGTATGTTTGAACTTCGATGATACATGTGCAGTTTAATGCCCTTCTGAAGGTAACGTCAGGTACAAAAACCATAATATTTACTAGGGTCATATCGCTACCCTTGTTTACATCCGTGTGCACACTGTGGAATAAACAACCACAGAGTTCAAGGTGAGCTTTACTTCTCGAGTTCTACGTCACACCAGTTTGCCGATGTCACATCAGTTAATAAAGCTAAATAGTTAAAATCATCATTGATTATTATAGTCTCTATTAATTGCTGTGCTTACTTCTTGAAACATTATAAGTTGTAAACTTGATAGCAGCCATATGAATGCAGACAGTAGCGTCTTTAGTGATATAGCTTTAAATGGCAATGTTAAGTTTCTATCGTGTGATTGCTCATAATTTGAAAGCCATTAGTAGTGGCCAATGCGGTGGCTGATCTTTGATGTGTGATAGTTTTGCTTTCAACCCTTCAAGTTGTTAACTCTTTGTATGCCACATTCGCATTCCCGACTCAAGTCGACGGCGTGCCAAGTTCGCATAGTTTGCTCAAAGGCACAAACCCGCCCAAACTGATCCGATGTAAATCACCAAATGCCACAGTACAATGAAAGTTTTGCACGCGATTCTGATCCTTTCACAACTTGCATTGTGTGGTGATTGAATATCGAGCAGTGTTCCCTATTAGATTTTTGTGTAAATTCCCAGTTTCTTTTGTTGTTTTTTGTGCAAAACTCATGCCTGTACAATAATAGTTACTGGTTATTTGTAAAATAATAGTCAATATATTTTTGATGATTTACATAGTAGCAAAGCTTGGAATTTTTTCTACAACTTTGCTCATCGTATGTCCAGCATAACAAAATTGATTAAAAGTTGCATGGATTTGAAAAGCAGAATGTTTTACCAAAGCGTGCTTGCAGTTCAGTCTCAGAATAATGTGGCACACGGGGGTCTTACACTGTGGCACATGAAGAGTTTAAAAAAAGAGGGGAATTTTACTGCAGAACTTATTATCTTTCTGTCATTTAATTGGCACCTGAAATTCGCTGCATATATCTTTCATTAGAGAAATATTGTTTTTTACTGACTTTACTTGACCAGAATACACTTTGTAGGTTGGGTAGTATTCCCCATATCCATGGATGATGTCCTTCCAGCGCTCTATTTTCTCCATTATATTCGCTATGTTCTTTGTGTCTTGGAGTAGATTTGTACAAGCTGCATAAAGATATTAATTAATATCTGTACTGACTCAGGAAGAAACTTAAAAGAAATTTACCAAATTGAGGGACAGGAACTTTACCGGTAATCACATTTTGAGTAGGGCTTTACATACAGTACGTGTGCATGCAGTCTCTGCCACTGTAAAAGGCTTGCAGCACTTATTCGCATTGCAAAATTTACAACAGTACTTTAACCCTGTAGCAACTAGACTGCTCAGCGGTTCATTCTGTGACAAGTTAGCAAGTCGCTCATTCATTCATGGAACATGTCTGTGTTTTCTGATGGGATTTTTATTCAGGATTATTAAGAAATTACACACAGAAAACACAGACAAGTTTCTGCTCTGTTTCATAAATGCACAAGAAATTTGTATTTTTTGAAAGGAAAGCGTAATTCAAGTTGCAGCGGGCAAGGGATGTGTGTGTGTGTGTGTGGGGGGGGGGGGTTGAGGCTATTCTCTAAATGACATTCACAGAGCAGATAAAGGACAGAATCGGAGATTGGAAAGGCAATGTGTGCTTGCCGACATGTGACACTACTGAACGCTTTGACAGGCCCTCCTCCATAAGTGACTCAGAGACAACTCAAAGAAACAGGTGTACTCACAGGAACAAATTTGGCCTTCGCACAAATCTTCCCTCCTCATCGTAGTAGAAGTGTATAAATAGTTATGTGTGCATTGATAGCTTTTCATTAAGATTTTAACTGTGCTGTCCACTTCCTGTTGGGTGTCTTGTAATGAGATATTCCATGTGGCAGAGAATGAAGTAATCTATTTCGCATGAAAGAAGTAACTACAAGGGGAAGGAGATGAGGGTATGGCGCTCTAAAATCTCAAAGAAAGGGCAGGAAATTCCTGTGTACTCTTTATTGCTGCTTTTCTTATATGTGACAGGGTATGGCCCCAGTATTGGATTTCAAAGATACTTGTGTAGTGCTTTGGAAGGTTTTTACATTTATTTACAAAAAATAACAACAACACATAAAGCAAACATATGGATAAAGAGTTAATCCTTTTCAACACTTTTTTTTTTCATTTCAAAGGATCTATTTCTGGGAGAAAGACACTTGATTGTACTATCCTTTTAATACTTTGATAATGATAAGTATGATAATGTTGGTAATGATTTAGTTCATGGAAGATGTGGGGATACAAGGTTAGTTTATCATGATTGCATTTAAACAATATGTACAACATGTATTCTCTATTAAACAAGTGGTAAAACTATTTCTGGCTTGAGTCAAATGCAAATGGTAATCAATCTTAATACAAGGATCGGAAGCTTCTCACTTTGATGGGGTTATGCAATACACGCACACTCATACACAACCTGTACACATACATGCACAAAAATGGCCCTGTGTTGCTGTTGAAAAAACAAAAGTGATGACTTTGAAATCATGAGCATCAAGATGAGTAAAATTCTCTTGATCGCATGATCTGACATCACGAACATACCTTTATTTTTCTCTCTTTGGGAATCTACATAGTCCTCATTCATTCATTAACCTCAAATGTATTTCAAGTGGAATGAAACAGTTTGACAAAAATGTTGTCAAACACAAAGGGTTTGACATTACCATAAAAGACTATCACTAGTTTGTTCATTGATGTATTCTTGTCCTCGCAAAATGTAGCAGATTTGTATCATTATGATCGTCCCTTCCCTTCTAGAAGCATATTACTCAGTAACTCTCACTTATTCTTACTTTCTCCCGTACCACAGGCGGAGGCACTGACCTTGACAGTAGCGCAGGCCTTCAACATCGCCTACGACAACTGGAAGAAGTGCCGGACGGACAAGACGAGCACCGGTTCGAACGAGGAGAGAGAGGACAGCACGTCGGATGACTTGAGCGAATTTTCGTTGTCGGAGACAGGTGGGTGTCGCCATTGCTGTAGGGGGCGGGGTCGGCCTGTTTCAAGAATCACTGTGTTTATAGTGTTTCCTGTGTTTTACATGTTTTCTACAATGAACATAAGCATTTCAGCATTTGTTCATTACAGTGCACTCCCGTTTTAACGAACGCGGTTATAACGAAATTCCATTTACAACAAAGTAAAAGTTCGGGTCACAACATTATCCACTCTATGTATTTTTATTGTTTATTTGTTTGCATAACGAAATTTCGACATAACAAAAGAAAATTGCTGGTCCCAAGGACTTCTTTAAAACGGGAGTCCACTGTATACATGAAGGACACCTCTTGGCATATATGCCATGTATCACAACCCATTATATTGTCAAAATTTGTATGATCCATATATGGACTGGAAGTATCAAGGCTATCTTTGTGAATTCTGAGTGCCTCAGGTATTCTCCAGAAAGCTCTCAATCATCAATTATTTCATAACCCAGATGTATGGATTCAAAGAGATCACAATGGAGATGGCTCTCGGTGTCAGAGAAAAGTATTTGGTAATTCTGTTGTGTTGTACAGTTGAACCTCTCGTATCCGGACAAGTCGGGACCGGGGCTCATCCGGATAAGGGATTTGGCCGGATACGGGAGACTCAATGCTTTATACATGTACATATACATACACATGTACTGATGTAGCCCATTGTACGTACCACATCTAGTAATGTGTATACTGGAACCTTTTCATTGTTACACTTAGTAACAGACTCCAAAATAGAGGTTCGTGTTTGCAAGAATGAAATCATTTTCTTTTATAAATTCTTGGGATGATTTACCTAAATAATTATTAAGAAATGTATCAAGTAGATCTTGAAAATAAACAGTATGAGTCGACGAAACTACGCTTCAAAATTCGATCATCACGGCTCGGCAAAGTCGACTGTAGGTCGCCATTGTTAGATTGAGTTGGGAATCCCCCTTTCCTCCCGTAATTATCAAAAAATAAATAAAAATCACGGCGAGATTGCGTCCGTATAATAGAGAGATCCGGATAAAGGGAGGCCGGATAAGAGAGGTTCAACTGTATTGATTCTCGTCTTTATTACAGCTCTCAAAAGCACTGTCACTAAATTCACTTCATTATTGCCCCTAACCCCATATTGTGCTGCAGGATCACCACACAGAAAATCAGCCCCTCAAGCCATTCCAGGATGCACCCCAGATTCCACCCCTTCATCACTAAATGGTTCCAGCCAGGGCTACTGGTCGTCCGGTGCTTCTCCACTCACGCCGCCCACGTTACAGCCCCCTCCAAAACCCACAAAGGGTGAGTTTTCACTCCTGCCATCTTCTTCTGGGGCGCATTCCCTGTGGTATTGTAGCAAGAAGCACTGGGTACCACAGTAGATGGGACCTGCCAACCTTTGACCATGTGATGTCAGATTTATGCTCAGTTTTCTTAGGTGTCCATTTAGACTCCTTCAAGAAGTGCCAGGAAGGGGATATTTAGGCACCGATACACATACGAATGCAGCTACAGCACCAATGGATTCACTGGATTAGATGTCTTATTAATCAGTAACCACAGACCTTCACAGACAGTGAATACAAGACAACATAAGATGGCCGGGTTACCACGAAAACAGGGCAATACCCATATGCCTGGTGAAGATTTTAGTAGAAAGAATAAAATCATGGGCTAAAACAATTCAGATATGGTTCAGTTTTGTCGTGGTTTTACAGCGCACTCCCGTTATAATGAACAAAGTTATATCTCTTTATCCAAAAGGAGATCACACAATGGAACACGGGAATGGACTAGTCAGTTTCCTCAGATAAGACATTATGGCCCGAATTCACGAAGGTGTTACAATCTTGTCCATGGTTTAAACCATGGACAAAGACCATTGAGTGCCAAGTGTTGCGTGGAGTATTTCGTTACGAAATCAGTCATTTCATTACAAAGTAATCATTTCGTTGACAAAAATTTAAACCATGGACAAGATTGTACCGCCTTCATGAATTCGGGCCTATGTGCTTATTACAAAAGTTGGAATGCTCATAATCCATACAAAGGTCTTGTGACAAGTGGCTGCTTGGGTCAACTTCCGTGTAGGATCACGAAGCAGTCAAATTCTTAGAAAGATAGTGAAATATTTTCTTGAAAAGTCTTCCAAGTAAGCCTCACTACCTAACATGAAGCTTGACTACATCACATACAAGGAGATCTTTGAGTGACAGCACAAAAATGTGACGTGGAGAAAGAGGGGGGGATAGATTCTCAGTAATTTGTTTTCCTTTATCTGCTTTTGTGTGCCTCCGCCGCAAGAGGTACAGGGGGGTTATTATTATGAATGATCCGACTCTTGGTGTCTGCCTCCCCGCCTTGACTCATCAAATTGACGATGACGCGAACGACTCCATGCCCTTCCTGTGCCCCCGCGTGTCAACAAAAACCCCACGGGGCGTCTGCGACGAGAGTGACCTTCGTGTATTTTTGGTCGCCAACCCCCCGCCCCCTATCTGGCCTGTTTCTGAAGTCTATTCTTAGCAGTGTCCTCCAGCAGAATGGTGTCCTCTGCTTAAAGTGGCTCCGCCGACACTTCCGGCATCAGAACTATGTAGAAACCATAAGCATTCTTTAATTAACCCTCCACGTGCAACGTTAATTTTTTACCCATAGTTCTGTGTGTGAAATTTGTGCACATTTGACTCGTTGGCCCAGAAAGGGTTAAAGAGAGTGAGAGAGGTGATGGTTATCGCAACTGATTGATAATTTGCCCATCATCTATGCAAATACACACCGATTTGTTCAGTGTTTTTGAGCAGTAGCCATGATAAAAATCATGGACATACACACAACAAAGAAATACTGAATAATTGGTGTGTATCTGCGTCAATGAGGGGCAATGTGTCAGTCTGTTCCAGTGAAAAGTAGCTCGATGCAAGAATAATTGATTTGAGGGGAATACAATACAATACAATACAATACAATAAGATATGATACTGTACAATACAATACAATACGATACGATATGATACGATACAATACAAAACAACATAGTTACTTATGTAGCACTCTTACCAGGGGAAGGTTAGTTTTGCTATTGTACGAAGAATTATGATATGTATCATGGACATAAAGCACATTTTGATTGGCTTTTTGTTTGTTTTATCATGCATTATTATGCATCGCTTCAACATGAGACCGACATGCACTTTAACATATACGAGGCTGATTTTAATTTCTGATTCTTCCCTGTCAGTATTAACAGTCTCATTCGACACACCGCTGATATCCTCGTCCGCCCCGCCCTCGTCAACGATGACCAATCACAGGCTAGAGAAGCATCGGCCCCCACCGCTGGTGTTCAACGGCAACGGCCACCACCACCACAATCCGGTGGACAGCAACAAACAAGTAGACCAGGTTGCCACCTCGCTGACAGAAATGGTAAGGAATCAGGCCAGAGTGAATCACAAAGTTTTAAAGCAGGAACACAGTACGATGTGTGGGAGTCTTGCATTCTATCTCACTTGGGACAGAGGATTAACATTCAAAATCTGACTTCCAGTATTTTATTCCCCTATTGCCATGGGTAATAGGTTGCAAATGTGGACGCTTTCCTGTAAACTAAAGTATTGCACTGGGCCAGTGTCAGTTATGCTTTCTTTGTTCATGATGTCATAGACTGAGGTACTTCTGCAAAATTGTTCAAATATCCACACACAAATAATCTTGTTATTAGTTTCTCATCATTTTTTCTATGGTGCACTGAATTACTGAAGATTTGAATGGTGTAATTAAAGGTAGATGGGGGGGGGGATTTTGGGGGAAGTTATGTGAAGGTAAAGGTTTGTGCCAATACCTTACTGATTAGGATGTTGACTGGGAATTTGTGAATGTCGAAGAATAACACAGGAGAAGTCTGCCAAAAATGTCAGGTCCTTGAATTGTAGACATCTTATGAGAGTATGGGTGTATGTGGGGGAGGGGGGGGGGGGAGAGGAGGGGGAGCTTAGGGTTAGGGGGTTGGAGTTGGCACACATTCAAGACGGGGGATTAAGATGGCGGGTGATTCATTGATTCATTGTCGGGGTGGCGCAGGCCGACTGGCGCCAAGCCAATGCCGAGCGGTGCCTGTGTGTTTGGAGAGTGTGCGTCTGACGCAATCAATAGAGTCGACGCAGGATGTGGAACTAAATACTTCCGCTCGTTGGCCATGTTGGGTTCCAAAAGGGGGAAAATGAATTAATGAATTCTGGAGAGACCCATTCTCAATGGATCTCCCCTCAAAGTTGATGTAATCTCCATTTATGGTAAAGAGGACTTTTGCTGAAGGAAATAATCATTCAGATGTGTTCGACCCCCTCATTACTCCTAGAATTGTTTTTAAAGAGTTAATCTTTACAAGTTGGGAACTGCAGTGAAATAGCTGAATCAGAGAACACATCAAATTCATCATCTTTATAGTCACAGAGTTCTGTCTAGTTCTTGCACTGTCACTTTTTTTTTTTATTTGCGTCAATCAGGTGATTTGGTCAGGGGAGAAGTCGTCTATTGCATGTGTCAATCTAGACCCAATATTACAAGAAGCAAACCGGGAGAAAAACAATGAATCCCTTTTTCATTAGAAAAAAACAAAACTAACAAAGACAAAACAAAACAAAACAACAACTACTTGCACCAGTTGCAAGCAACTTCCAATACTTGTAGCAACTTTGAGGACAGCCAGACAACAGCTTATCAACTGAAAGAAAGATATTATTCAGAGGGGTGAAGGCTCAGGTTTGAGTTTCTTCAGTTTGTCTCCCTCTGCAAATGAAAATTTGTTAAGATCGCAACTGCTGATCTGTGAATAAAAAACATGTCCCACTGGTTCCTTTTTTCCGACATGTTTGTTAATTTACAGATCAGCAGTTGCGATCTTAACAAATTTTCATTTGCAGAGGGAGACAAACTGAAGAAACTCAAACCTGAGCTTATCAACTGTTGGCAGTTTAAATGTGTCTCTAGTAAAACTGCAGTGATTTTTACTTATCACAATGGCGGTTACACTAATCAAAATTCAGAAAATAAAATCTTCTGCAGAGAAGATTTTCATTATTTCTTTTTTTTTTGGGGGGGGGGGGAGGGGACAAATCAAGATTTAGTCTCATAAGAAATGTGAAAAATACTGGCCAAAAGAACATCTATGTTTAGAATTTATGCAGTTAAATTGCTGTTTTGCCAGAAAAAAAAAACTAACTAACTAAAAACAAGCAAACAACCCAAAACTATAAAACAAAACAAGAAAGCACTGAATTACTGTATACTTTGTATGGAAAACATTTACATGAATCATTCAGAATCAGATAATCTGTGTATTGCATCCATTTTTGTCTTATTTATTTCATTTCAGAATCTTGGAGGAGAAGTGGACCTAGATGACTGCTTTTCAAAGTAAGTTTACAGTTAAAATCATTTCTTTTTGTCATTTATAGTTTTTTAAAGGGAAAATTTTGTGAAGAAATAACATTCTTTCAATACAATTTGCACTGGCTGCCCATTCGCCAAAATATTGATGCTGGTTTATAAAGCTCTGAATGGTCAGGCCCCTAGTTATATCAGTGAATTATTGAATATTAAATCTCAGACTCATGGTCATAATCTCCGTAGATTGTGGAATAGATTACCATTAGACATTCGGAAATGTCAGACTTTAGACAGCTTTAAATCAAAAGTGACAACTTTTTTGTTTTAGCATAGGCCTTTTTCTTTTTTACTTCCCATCCAGCATTATGCAACATAGGAATTTAAGAGCTCTTGAAGCGCAGTAGAATATATAGACATAGTTTCTGCGCTTAATAAATGATTTATCATTATAATCATAAGTGAGCTAGAGCCATGAGCGATCAATTTATTTGTTACGCTACCACATTCCTCAGATGAGAAGTGATTCGTTTTTCTAATTAAAGTAAAACAAGGAATGTTTGCGTGCATTTTAATTTTGCGAGAGCCAAGATTCGCAAAAATGTCATGTGTTGAACAAGGTCGTTGCTCCAATCCCTGAAAATTTCATGTCGTGAAATCTTGCTTTATGTCATTAATCTCGCTTTATGGTAGAGGAGAGACCAAGAGCTTTTGTGTGTGCTCTACTAATTGTCATGAATGACTTGGTGAATGTTGACATATTCATCCTTACCGGTTGATGTCACTCACTTTATCATTTTACTTCCAGTTGCATGTGCAGAGGCTTTGTAAGAAACAAAAAGCTGACTCTGCTGAGCAGCAAAGCGTTGTAGAAAATGGCCATAAGACTAATACAAACAAACAAACAAACAAGCAAAAAACAATAGTGACATTCGAGTGTCTGACTTATTATATTTAAGAAAAGAATGTTAAAAGATCTTATGTGTGGGGATGTGCAGAAAATTTGTGGAATTCCACATGGAAACAACATAGAGCGAGGCAAAATTGAAACCGTTATTAGTGTCAAATATGTACATAAGTCTAATTCCTTGGTGTACGCTGATCTTGTATTGCATATGATAGGAGGAAATAACTGTGTGTGAGATACTGACTAAATTCCTCATCTGAATAACAGCAAAAAAAAAACAAAAAAAACAAAAAAACAAAACAGAACAAATGACAAAAATCAGTTGTCACTTCACTTGGCACAGCAAAGCTAGTATCAGACTTGGGGTACTGCAAACTAGGAAATACTGGCTTGTTCTAATCTCACTTTATCTAATGCCTGTCTGGTCTTGTCCAACATGTTCTCATCCTGTGTAGATGAATGGGTTCACATTCAGTTGTATTGGTGTCAGACAGAAGATCTGGGAATTAGACCAACTGGTACTAGACCAAGTAACTATAAACCTGACATACCTACACTCCTGCTTGCCCAGGGCAAATAAAACTCATTGCTGAGCAAGTAAGATAAAAATATGCACTTGTCTGGTGCAAATGGCCCCTTGCCTATTAAAAGACATACTTAACTGGGGCAAGAAGGAGAAATATTGTTAGTGATGGCCTTCAACTGTGAACCTTTTCTGTGCCAAAATCTTAGGACAGTGTGTACAATGCTATGGTATTGTCTGTGCCAATTGACACTGGAAACATGCAAAGGGTTAAAGCAAGCCCCTCATCACTCACACCAGCACTCTCTCTACTGTCCTCTCCTCACACACAGATTGGCTGAGAGCCGGTCCAACCCGGGACTCCTGGACATCAACGTGAGGAGATCGCAGTTTGACGCCGACGTGATCGTCCACTTCTCGGGCACGGACAAGGACCGCCAGGTGCTGCTGGAGTCGCAGTCGAAGGACAGCCTGTTCTTACGAGAGTCGCAGGACAACATCATCATGGGTGGACTTTGACCCCAAGCCTCCTGTTGACAGCAGAAGAAAATGATATGCTAAGAAAGAATGAACCGCAAGTTGCCACTGAAGAATGAAAAAAAGTGGATTAAATTGTATAATGGACTCTAACACGTTTTGGTTGTTAGCTGTTATTGTCTGGAACTAATTCAGACAGAAGCAATATTTTTTTCCCCTTTTCCATTACTATGTAAACATGAAGAGAATGCTCTTCATTAACAATAACTTGATCATGATATTCAAAGCATTACTTGTGCTCCTGGTGTGGAGACATTCAGTATTGTCGTGCCTGCAAGTTTTTTTGCATGTCCAGCCGCCGCTCTCTTTTTGAGAGCTGGTAGCGTACTGGATCGGACTTCCGCGCTCGTGAAACTGTATCTTTGCATTGCATTGATATTATGCCGTCTCTTGAGTTATATGGTGGTTGTGATCGTTCAGTCACTTAAAGGGGACACCACTACGAGCTGTAGATGTGGTAGTATGCTGGTCGCTTTCTGTTGCACCGGATTCCCTACGTAGTGGCCGCTCTGTTTCTATACCCAGGGCCACTCCTCCTCTGGACATATACCAGAGACTGTGCCGTCGCAACCCATGAGTTGCTGCACGAAGGTTGCCCAGAAGAAAGGTGGCTTGGCGTGGACTTCTGTTTATGCCACAGAATGTCAATAGAAACCTCTGCTATGAAACAAACAAAAAAAAAAGAAAAAAAAAAGGAGCAGAAGTGACTGAAATTAGCATGAGGAAAGAAGGAAATGTGTAGTAAAGTTGGATGGCATTAAATGTCATCTCCAATGTCTTTACTTATGTATTTATTCTTTTACTTTTTTTTTCCTTTTTTTTTTTTGATTTGAGATGTGCGAGATAGTTTACCTTCTTGTTCTGGATGAAGTAAAAATTCCAACTCTGTAGTGTAGCAGTACAGGGAAAACCTGTTATAACGAGTGCGCTTACAATGAGGTATCGTTTGTAACGAGGTGAATTTAGCAATGGTCCCAGCGCCCTCGTTATATCAGGGTTTCTCTGTATTTGCAGTATTTATTTTATGGGGACTTGCCTCTCTGTTTAAAGTATGACATACTTGCATGAAATTGTGTAATTGACGCGTCGTCTGTCCCATTTTTTCTTTTTATGTATTTTAATGTATGATTATCATTTATAGATAAAAAGTATACAGAATATGAAAAATTTATATATATATATGTGGTGATTATGCTATATAATTAGTTATAAAGTTTGGTTCTCTTAAAACATGTGAGCGTTCATGTGGCACTTATTAGTAAATTTGTGGTTGCAATTTAAGATGATAATAGTTGATAAGACGGAGAACTCAACTCTGCCATTCTATGAAGAGGAAGTACATGTACTTTTGTAGTGACAGTCTTCACAAAAAAGGGATATGGCATTATTGAGGTGCGCCATGTGATACATGTTTGAATCTCCAGAAAGACTTGCGTCGTGATAATGTAAGTTAAAAAGGAGAAAAGATGCATGTGTAGGCACACAGGAAGGCTAGAGAAATTTGTTTCTGTTTTCCTGACTTAATTATGTAATCTGTTTTATTGGGAAACCATTCATGATTATTAAACCCACTTGTCACCTTGGGTATCTGGTGTATGTACAATGTCAATGATAGTTTAAGGATATTGGTTTTGAGGGGGTTAAACAGTGGGAAATGAGAATGCGCCGATTCCATCAATATTACTTTGCGGTGCCATTCATTTTGAATTCATACTTTCGATCACATTGATATGATGTACTGTTTTAATGTCACTTCAAACATCAAACTGCAAAGGGGAGAGTTAAATATGTGTATTCAAGAAAACTCACATGCCCACCAAACCTGCCCAATGTAAGATCTTAATGTTAACGCTTGTATTCTTCCAAATCATTAATCATCATCACATTTCCTATGTTTGGTTTTGTGCTTTGAAATTACTTTGCCCAGAAAACAGTTTTTTCACCTTATACATCTTTGTGTGTTTTTGGAGTGTAAAATTTACAAGGGTGGGAAAGAAATTTCAACATCTTTCATCAAACTTTTGTGTTTAGACCCTTCTTCAGCCCCCCCCCCCCCCCCCACACACACACACACAAAGTGGAATATTCATATAATGTGATATGATCAACAAGTTTGATGTCGATGTCGAGGAACCCAAGTAATGTGTATGAAAATAAACTGCTGATGCTAAGTCATCACATTGATTTTCATGGACCTAAACATGACTTTGTTGTCTCGTATTCAATTTGTGATACCTATCTAGTGTGTTTGTTTAGTGCAGTGCATATTCACGAGTCCTTGCCCCTCACTTATTTTTTTTTTCTTCTGTCCAGATGATGATATGCGAAGATTTAAATTTAATTGTGATTCCAAACACACTAAAGCTGAGACTTCATTGCAGCTATACCTCATCCAGTCTGTTGTCACTGTCACGGCAAAGTTGATTTAAAAGAATTGTGTGTGGAATGCTGTATAGTGTTTCAAAATGCATGTAACCTCTGCCTTTCTGTCCTCATACAAGTTCCCCCTCACCCCATTTGCAAGCTCCACCCCCTTCACACCCCCTTTTAATTGTATGCTGTAAATCACCTACACTGCAATTTGATTTTCTTATTGATAATCAAACTTTCACCAAAGTTCATTTCTCTCGCTCTTTTTTTTTTTATAACTGTTTGAAGTTAATTCTCACTGTTGCAAGATCTTGGACTTTGATTTTATTGTTCATGAGTTTTATTTCAAAGATCTTCTTTTCCAGTGACAGAATCATTAATGTCTAGATTAACATATTTTCATGATTTGATCGTGATTTTGCGTCTTTACTGCCATTTCAGGTTGCTGTTGTGTTTTGTGATTTTCTTTGGCCACTTCTAAAAGAGCACAAGTCTAGAGAGTACACTTGTGATCTTTCCGTGTGGAACATTTACTGCTGTTTTAGGAACATCCAAGATGAACTGAATGGAAAAAAGGAATAGATTAAAAGACAACTGACATTCTGTGAAGGGCAGTTAGAAGTTCATTAGAAATTGTGTTCTGTGACCAGACGAAAGGACATTTATGAGCTCTAGTGAACATTAAACGTCCAATCAGTGTGTATATGAATATACTGTTTGTAATCATGCATGTACTTCTGTGAAGTGTGACTTGGATGATATTTATTAGTGTTTTAATGTCTTATTTGTGTGGATTTTTCATAGAGTTTCACGGTGTAACAATGCCATTGACTGATATGTAATCTATAATGAAGCACTCAACAGTGATACACAAAGTCACTAGTGAAATATCAAACTCAAATTTATTTGAAAGTGTGAGTGGGTTGGCTGCCAGTGAAGTTCCAGGTTTTTATTTCTATCCATTTCCATTTTTTCTCTCTTTTAGTGTTTTTCTGATGCAACTTTCCATCAGATTTAACCCCAAAGAACCAATGTTGAAATTATGAAGTATTCCATTTGCATTGACAAATGTCAACTTTTGAATGTATGCGTTCATTGTTTCTCTTCAATGCATTCTAAATATAATTCGATGAAATATTCATATTAATGAAATATTCATATTGGTGAAATATTCATAGTAATGAAATATTCATATTTTCTGCATTCTTATACCATGATACTGCACGAGTTGACAATGAAGCTGAAAAATTCTGATATTAAGATTCAAATTATGAATTCATGGCCTGATTATTCAAAGCACAGCAAGAAGCAATAGCAATTTTTCTAATGCAAATTTGTGAAACATTGTCCCCCTTCCTGCATGATACTTACAAGATGTTACTGAAACTTGTGCTAAACATTGCAAAAAATTGAGGTGCAATAATTCATAAATATGTAACTTTTTGTCTTGTTTGAAAACATCCAAATTCTGTTGACAACAGCAGCAACAACAAAAATGGATCAATTGCACAGCTATTAATTGTTAGGTTGCTAGGGAGACCTTTTCCCTGTGCATTCAATATTGTTGGATCCATCTTTATGTCGTACTGTGTCAGTGCCATGGCAGTTTGAAGTGAAAATTGCCTCGGGCATTCTTTCAGCTCAAGATTAAATGCAGAAATAGATAATCAAGATGGTTGAATTATGAAATAGGCATGATTTTGTTTGTGATCGATGGTTGCGACAGGTGGACAAGAGACATACAGTTCAAGAGTTGCATTAGTTGTTTTGTTTTGTGGAATTCCTATATCTTATTGGATCATGTATTTCAAAGAAGTGAAGGTTATTTAGTGGTTGTTTGAATGAATTTGTTAAGAGCAGGGATTTCTGTACACATCCCAGAGGTATCTTTCAAAGTTTATAAGTGTTTGGTGTCTTTCCTAAAAGGTCAAAGGCCAAGAATTATCTTTTTTGCTAATTTGTGCTCAAATTAATCGTTAACTTAACGTGAGGCTCATTTGGAATGAAAAGATATTTCAATGAATGTCATTCAGCTTCTATGTGGCTCCATATGTCACAGAGACAGACTATTAGATAAGAGGGAAATGAAAACATTTCTGGAAGGTGTGTAAGTACTAAGTGCTGGTCTATGCTTGAAGAATATCATAACTATTATAGGTGAATTGGTTGTCACTGATGAGCAATTGGAGTTCAGATTTACTGCTTTGGTATTTCATGAGGGTTTTTGTTTTTTGGTTATGAGAAATGTACTCTATTTGCAAATTGTAGGTGTTTTCAAGCACCGTCTTTTAATAAGGTTGATCTGTATGTAATATGTACTTACTCCTGTCCCAGAATGAGAGATTGTGAAAGAAATTAAAAATGGGGTCCAACTGTTCATGAGAGCAAGATCTGTAGATGTAATTAAGCATTCTTTTTTATGTTTATCTGCTTGTCCATGGCAAAAATCTTCAGGAGTACACTGTACTAGGCTTCCAGTTGGGTTGTTAGTTTGTCAAATTCTGTAAAAGTGGAAATTTTCGCAGTTTTGACATTTTCGCGCATTTCGCGCAACCAGATACTAGCGTGAAAATGAAAGCATGCGAATATTTTTGCCTGCTATATGTACCTGTGCGTGATGTCTTTATTCCGCGGAATTAAAAACACGCGAATTTCTTCTTACCCAGCCAAGCGCGAAAAATTAGTCGTGCGAAAATATCCACTTTTACAGTGTGTGATTTATTGACATTGACTGTAACGGTTGTGTCAGCTGTCACCACAAAATTTCCTGGTAATTCTGTTTTTGTTTTGTTTTTTTAATGGTGAAATGTCAATTCTTTATTAAACATGTTTTGAAAACTGACCACTGATGATGACCATTGCCCCTCCAGTAACACTGTAATGAAATTCTTACCAATGATAACATGTTTGCAAATGGACGATGCATTTAAGATACAGTATATGTATAAAACTTGAAGTTTTGTTTTGGACTTTGAATGCGAATGTAGTGCTGCCCCTTCAAAATGATTCTGCAGGGACATCATCTGTATTTCATGGAAGTCTTTGGTAGGTAAAACGATAGGTCCTTGATCATATTTTTTTTTTCTCATTGAAGCAATTGCCTGTTGTTAATGACATAGATTAGAAAAGGACATCTTCTCTCACTATTATACTATTGCACAATACAGCTGTATTAGTATTTTACAGCTATTTTGGTATTTTGCAGTCTTGAGCTAAACAAATGTATGTATACACTGTATTGTCACTTTATCATGTTAGTGGTTACTTGCAGTATTTCTGAAGCATTTTTTGTTTGTTTTACCTCTGTCCTAGCCGGAGCTGAGCAGCATGCAGTAGACAAAGAAAAGTCTCATAAATGTATGTTTATGTTATTAAAAAGTGTAATTGTATATAGTTGTTCAAGATGGGGAAGCATCTTTAAGAGGTCAATTTGTGACTTACGACCTTGTTCTACCCACTTTATTATGAACTGCTATGTGATGTGGGCATACCTAATGCATGCCAGGGAAAAAAAATATTTACTCAATTCAGAATTGGATGCAAGGGAACCAGATTGTTTTGTTTCTGCTGTGGTTGATTTGAAACAAATCAATTCTCTATGTGTGCATTCCCTGTCATTACGATGTGATCACCAACGGTGTGATGTTCAGTAATACAGATTTGATATTTTATTTGATAAAATCTGCCCGTGTCCCGTGTTGTCTATTGGAATGTGTTTCATCTGTGACTCCATTTCCATTGCAGTTGTTGGTGGAGACAGATAAAACATAGTAAACACAAGCAGCACAGTCTAAAGCTGAGAGGGCGGGAGAGAGTGAACAATATACACTGTGTGTAGCACAGCCAGCAGATTGAAGAGAAGATTTCACTGACAAAGTTAGATTTTTAAAAATACTTACAGTATTTCTATGCATCTATCTACCTCTTTTCTATAGAAATAGAAATACACTGTAGAAATATATGCTTTATACACATACACACACACAAGATATGTATACATATATTATGAATAGATAGATAGATAGATAGATAGATAGATAGATGTGTGTGTTAGATGCAGTTGTAAATATGATCTTGATTGTTGTTTTTTGTGTGAGAATTTCCCCCATCATCATCAGGCATTTTGTTGATATGCTATACATACTCATGAAAAACAATGTACCTGATACACAAACAAATTGTATTAATGATATCACATCAAAAACCTACATGAAGATGAATCTGTAAGAAACCTCAGATTGTCATCACATTTTCTTTGATCTGAGGCCTTTACCACTGAATTGCTTGCAATTCTAATGAATTGCAATGATGGCATTGATAGTGCTGGTTGAGACAGGGCTTCAAATATTTTTAAAACTTTAAACTTTTGAGGAGATAATGAGAAACCACTCATGAAGTATGAAAGATCATACAATTCTAAGAGGAAATCAAAGTTCACTTGATAAAAATCGGTTTTGAAATGGTTTTGACATCCAAATACCTGGTAAAAGTTTGGGCCCAACTTTTACAGTATTAGGACCACTTTGTTTTGGGATATCTCGGCCATTTCCGAACCGTTTTTCATCAAATAAACTTTCAGTCGCTCTTTATTAGAATTGTTTGCTCTTTGCTATCTATTAGAATCATATGTTGTTGGGTTTTTTTTTTCCATGAGTGGTTCTCATTATCTCACACACACACAAAAATAATAATGATAAAAATCTGAAGCCCCATCTCAACCAAGTTAAAGGACAAGTTCACCTTCATGGACATGTGGGTTGAGTGAATGCAGCAATATTAGTAGAACACATCAGTGAGAGTTTGAGGAAAATCAGACAATCTGTTCAAAAGTTATGAATTTTTGAAGTTTCTGCTCAGCCGAGGCTGGATGAGAAGACTACTTTAGCCTGTGATGTCAGATGTGTACAACAATATAAAGAAAGAATAAAGAAAATTCAACATACTATTTTCACTTTTCTCGCGTAACAAAAGAACACTTGACTTTTCTCTTTCAGAAGGCAGGGAGAATAATATTACCTATGTCAGTAACAAGTCGAAGAAATGTGCACTTTATTCAAAAAGTGAAATTTTGTGAAATTCTCTTTTTATTTTCTTTATATCGTTGTACGCATACGACATCATACACCTTAGTAGTCTTCTCATCCAGCAGTGACTGCGCAAATACTTTAACAATGCATAACTTTTGAATGGATTATCCGATTTTCCCCAAACTTTTACTGATGTGTTGTACTAATATTATTGCATTCACACAATCCACATGTATATGAAGGTGGACTTGTCCTTTAAACTATAGCGTCCCTTCCATAACTGCTCGACAAAAAACAAAAAGACAACACAACGCTGGCCTTACAGGAAGCCGCTCGGGTTAAAGAGTCGATCTTGGTGACGGCACGTTGTTCAAGTAGTCCATGGGCCAGGCCAGATATTGGTACCATCTGAGGTGGCAATACCTTTTTGGTGTCATTTTGTTTGTCGGGCATAGATATGCTTATCAAGCTATGATAGCATTTCCAAATGAGTAGCTTAGTCATAGTAAATGAATTTTAAACCAATTTGATCTCGTTGTTATATCCCTGTACTTCTGAATCGAGACCAACCGCTATACAAAGAAGAGCACTGTCTTCTGTATGATGTTCACAGGTGTTCTGTTGTAAACGCGGTGCGCTTAGTCTTTATTCAAGGCAGCGAAGGGAATATCCAAGGGTTATGATGTCCACCGCGCTTAGTCTAATATTCAAGACGGCGAAGGGAATATCCAAAGCTTATAATACAGTGTATATCCCTTTATCTAAAAACAACAACAACAACAAAGCAATTTCTCGTGAATTTAGTGTATTTTTCAATTATTTATCATTTTCCGGTGAAAACGCTACGTTGAAAATGCTAATACCACGCCAATGTCGCTTTATTTCCATCCAACAATGAAAGATTATGCAAAAACAATGTACCGGTACACTACAATACATTATAATCAATAATGTTGTAAATGAACAGAGTGATTTTTGTTTAAAACTGATGTATTTGTTGAGAGGGTGGTATAAAAACAGTATAGATAATCCCTTTTATTAGGAACTTTAGATATGATAACGATACATTGTTCTAGATAAAGACTAAGCGCACCGCGTGACAGCTGTGGACATCATAACCCTTTGGATATTCCCTTCGCTGCCTTGAATAAAGACTAAGCGCACCGCGTTTACTTATTACATAATGAAAAAAAAATTAATTATTGTAAATTATATGTTTATTTCATGGAAAGTATATATGAAATAATATTATAATTTTGATGTTTATATATCGTATTCGGGAGTTTGCTTGTGCACCATATGCGTTGGGCAGAGGGTCCTGAGTGCGGCAAATGAGGGATCTAGGTCTGTGTGCGCGACCGAGAAGCCTGCTCAATGTAACGAGCCGGGCTGATCAGAGTTTGCCATCAGCATGCACCAGAACTTATTTGTCCCAACCGTATAACAGCAGACACATAGCGCGCATAAAAATGATAGTAAAAAGTTATAATTTTTATTGATTTATTATATGTAAAATAATTATATTATAAAGATAAAGGCGTAAATATTCATATTTGAATGACGCGCCCAAATACAAAAACAACAACAACAACAACAGAACACCTGTGTACTGCAGAAGGCAGTGCTCGTATTTGTATAGCGGTTAGTTTCGATTCAGAAGTATAGGGATATAAAAACGACACCAAATTGGTTAAAAATTCATTTATTATGACTAAGCTACTCATTTGGAAATGCTATCATAGCTTGATAAGCGTATCTATGTCCGACAAACAAAATGACACCAAAAAGGTTTTGCCACCTCGGATGGAACCAACAACCCATTTTTCGGCTCTTGGCCCATGGACTAAAGCTAGTGTAAACCATAGAAGAGCATTATTGAGCTCTCTGTGCAAACTACCTCTAGTATACGCGCCTTGAGGAAAGGCTATTATGTTCATGCGGACGGTATCAGGGTTTTGACTGCTGCGGTATGCAGGTGAGTTGAGTTTCTGCAGCAAATAATCTTGATCATGAGGTTGATGACTTTTTCTGCAAGGTAGAGTGGACGCTTTAGAGGCATTCTACAGAACTCCCATTCTATTTGTGACAACTTGTGGTTCATTTAGTGTGGACTCTTCCACAAAATGTGTGCCGCTAACCCACTTGCGCCAACCGCCGCAAAGAGCAGCTGATTGAATAGAGCAGATTTTGACGGAGTCCCACGCCAGAGAGTGCGGCGACGTGGCTGCTCGTGGAACCGTACGTGCGTGATGCATGACGTGTGAGAAATCGATGCATTCGTGTCGTGTATTTCATCACGTTCTCTAGAAAACATTGGAAAGGTATTTCTGTTTGAAGAGATTACATTCTGAAAAAGACATCAAAAAGCTGCCAGTCTCGTAATTACACCTTAAATTTGCGTAGAATATTTGTAAGAAAGGCATGCCTTAATAAGGTAACTGGAGTCTGAACATGATAATATTGTTTATAATATTGATAAAAGAGAAAACATCATGATATCAATCCAATGATTATGACTTGGACTCTAGCCCCCTATAACAAGACTTTTTTTTCTAACTTTTGTTCACCCGTTTTTATGTTGTGTTTTGCTGCTGCCATACTAGTAGTAGTAGTTGAGAATGAATCACTGTTCATTTCATCTCTATTTTATGCCTGAACTGAATGACTGGTTCAGACAATTGGTTGAATGTCTTTCCCCAGGGCTGCACACTAACCCATTTTTTCTACTGGGCTGACCTGTCTGGCAGACCAGCAGGTGCACAGTTTTTCTGTTTTTTAACAGGTCCATTCCTGAAAAAGTTACTGGTCCGACAGTGATTTTTACTGGTCCCAGGACCATCGGACCAGTGCTAGTGTGCAGCCTTGCTTTCCCTCTACCTCATGATCATAAACCTTTGATATTGTATTCCTTCCCAGACCAGCTTGACGGCCAGTACTAGTACACCGAAAATGTCGGTCACATTTTGAGTGAAAAATGGACTGTTCAGAAAGAAGTGAGCCTATCAGTAAGTAACACTACTCACAGTATGGATGAATGAACCATAAAGCTGAATGGATTTCCAAATTTAAAAAACCCGCACCAAGGTTCAACCTCCTCCCGTGCCAAAATTCAGTGGGCGCAGAAGCATATACTGTAGATTTCTACATGTAGCAGGCGGTTGAAGTTTGGACGGTGTTGGGGTTGAATTATTGGTGGCTTGCTTAAAATCTGTATCGCTCTCATCTTCATCTATGTTGCATGGGCAATTGTGTGTTCATCATGTGACTAGTCAGTGCTTGGCAACAGTTAGTCTGAAATAGGTCATCTACATGAGAGCCAATCATAATTTAAAACTATTAGGCAACAATGACTTTGCAGAAGTGTTGTCAATCTCTTATGCATACAGTACATGTCATGTTACTAATAGTCATAATGATAAAATCAAAGGTGGACAATCAAGATGCATTTTATAATTAACTTTTTATATATATCATGGCCTCAAAATGTCAAAAGTTGGAGTAATTGTTAATGCTTCTGTAGGTGCAGTCACATCTCTTTACAAAATATGCATGAGACTCCTACAATAGTGTTGGCTTTTCTTACTTTTGCTGAGATTCATTTTCTTGTTAGAACTTTTTCTTTGTTTTTTTTCCTGAGGAGTTGTCTACTACTATAGCTGATGTGCCTTTCAATCCCAAACCATGGATGATTTGTGTACAACTTAGCTAAGGACATGCTAGTCACAAAATCTGGGTGAATTGCTTGCACCTCTCAAAACAGACCGCAAACATGGCTGTATTAAAAAGTACAAGTAGATAGTAAACTCTGCTTTAAACTAAATTTTTGAAATGTGGGCAAATTTTCCCAGTCTTTTTTCCAGTTGATTTCCCGTGCTGTCCAAAAGCTTGAATACCAAATGAGATATTCTCTTACTGTTCAGTGACTATTTTGTGTCTTGATGTTGGCAGGTGCCAAGAGAGATTTCGGCTCCTTCCACTCTTCAAATGTTCAGGAGCTATGTGAAGCACCAGAGGTAAGGTTAACCCATTGAGAATGGTTGGATTTTGCTACAACAGGTATTTCCCACATAGACGCTTGCCTGAGTATGCTCGGGACTCGTCCTCAATGGGTTAAAGGTGAAGGGTCACAGCGTGACACACATGTTGACCGATGATATTGAATGAAAGAAATGAAGTGCAAACTTCGATATACAAGGAAAGCTGTGAGTGTATTGCCAAGATATGAATGAGGGCAGTTAATATTAAAAATATTCATTACCAGAATACGACAGCATTGAGTAGAGGTCGTTATTTCTATCAGGCAAATCGAAGTTCAATCTTCGTAGTCTACGAGTCTCTTAATTAGTATATTTTTTTAATTGGATGTGGGTATGAGGTCATGAAATATTTTTTGAATAAATCTAGTGTCTGAGATTTTGACTGTCTCAGAAAGTGTCAAATCTGTCATATTTCCTAATAAGTATTCCCTATGGAACAAAGTCAATGCTAGAATTTTATGTGATTGCAAAAAAAAAAAGCAACAACAAGAAAAACCAGACGACTCATGCTTTATTTTGATGAATGTTGACCTTTTAATATATGTGTTTAACATGACATAAATTTGATATTTTGCTGTATATTTCCAAGATGTTGTACAATGACTGGTGTGTAGAGAGTCAACAGCTGCTACTATGATGTGGCATTTAATAATCTCTTTGTGATCTCATCTGATTTGCAGGACTTATACGAGCCACCTAACTTCCCCTTTGAACTGCCCAAGTTCACAGACTGCGAGTTTGGCAGGGAAGTGCGACAGAAACACTTCTTGCTGGAAGTAAGTTGAGTAAAGTTTGCCAACTGTACCATATACTGTTGAAGACGCCCTCTCTCTTCAAATTAATGAAATTCTTGCATCGAGTCATTTTTATTGCAATTGATTGACAGAGTGCCCTTCATCAGCGTACATAAGCACCAGTTATTCAGAGTTATAGTAGTAGCCATGATAAAAATCATGGGTATACATACTGGACTTAGAGCAATGCACTGCTGATTGCTAAACAGGTGTCATCTGCATTTAGCTATAGGCTACCAAGATTCTACCTGATCCTGATCCCTTATGGCAGCAACTGAGGCATATTTTTTTTTTTTTTTCAAATGAGTGATTCTTGCTTTGAGTTGTTTTAATTGCAACTGATTGACAAATTGCTCTACATCAACGGCCGTGTTGGGCAGCTTTTCAATCAGTTGTCAAAGTAATTGGGATCACTGATTTTACCTCATTACATCAGAGCCTGGTTGTGTCAATAACATGCTGAAAAAGAGACCAGCTAAATACAGTTAGTGTAGTAGGAAATCAGGACCACCTAATTCACTTCGCCAAATGTCAGGGGCGGATCCAGGAATTCTGTAAAGCGGGGGCACATTTACAAAATTAAAGGGGGGCGCATGCACCCCTCCCCCATTTTTTTTTTTTAATTTCTTTTGTTTCAACAAAAAATAATGGGGGGCATGTGCCTGGTGCAGTCCTCCCTGGATCCGCCCCTGAAAATGGTACCTACCTCATTTTGAGCGAGCTTGTGATAATGGGGTTTCCCTGTATCACCATCTAACCCAGCCTTTGCTCTTCATCTCGCGCATTTGAAACAGGACTGCACTTTCCTGAATCATGGTGCCTTTGGTGCGACCCTCAAGGATGCCCTGGACGTGGCGCAGCGGTGGCAGAGGTACGTGGAGAGGCAGCCCCTGCGATTCTTTGACCGGGAGGTGCTCCCCCACATGGCTTACGTCACCAGGAGGCTAGCAAATTTTGTCGGTGAGTTGTGGAGGTGACGCATCTCGCTGAATAGTGCTATGTTTCATGCTTTCTCTGTTGCTGGGTAACTGGTTGTGATACTGAAGGCTTCGGCTTGCCAATACATTACATTTTGTGGAGGGGATTCTGCAAGATACAACAGTTTACTGTAAGTGCTATATTGAATGCATCTTTGTGAGATTAAAATTGAAAGATTCTGACTTATTAGCGTGGGATAAAAGAAAAAAAGAAAAATGTGACCCGCTACAACAAAATGGTCCTAAAGTCGCGCACGGTCGAAGCCGTGAAAATCGAGTTTGAAGTCAGAGCATCAAAATTGGTCAAAACTTACGATTTTCTGAATTTGACATATTATTAGAGTCTGACATGTCTTCTATCATCTGTCGAAATTTTGAAGCAAAATGATGGAAGGAAAGACTAAAAAATAGCGTTTTTCTGGGCCATGTTTTTTTGGCGTTTCAACGAAGCAGAAACTGGTTCGAACATTTGGATTGAGCGCTACACATAGGCTCCGCCCCTAACAACGACCAGAGTGATGTCATTGGTCAGTTTGCTGCTTGCCGCTAACCGAAGCGTGAAGCTCGCACACTGCCCAGTCGACTGGTGCGTGCTGGCGGGGTGCGCTATGCCCAGCCACTTCTCCTGGCCTCCTGGTCACTGATTGGTCGGTGAGGAGACCGTCGACGCTGTGTTTGAATGAACATTTCGGGGGTTGCTAGGGCTTACCTTCTATTGTCCGGAGGTGAATACTGACTTGCGTGTCCCTTGATCGTGATTGTGTCGCCCCTTGATCGTGATTGCGTCACAAGGAGAACTTTTAGGGCGCTTTTCTCGAAACAGTGATTTCCCAGACGTCTCGACATGCTCTTTTTTAAACATCGATATCTCCGCAGCCGATTATTTTTATAAGATGTGTTATATATCAATTTAAAGCAGAAAGATTAGGGAATTGTGTCATGCAATTTTCAAATAATCGACCTCGCCCGACTTTAGGATCATTTTGTTGTAGCGGGTCACAAATGCACAATTACCATTGTGCGTATTATCATTATTGTAGTAATTGTAGTAGTGCCTTATCATTGTCATCATACTTACTATTGTGATTATTGTCACAATGTCAATTGCTTCTGTTGTTGATATTTCACCCCTTTCACACAGGAAGTGATGCAACTGGAATAGTCCTAGTGCCAAATGTCACCACAGCCATCAATGCTGTCATATGGAGCATTCCATTCCAGAAAGGGGAGAAGATCTTCTGTCTGGATACAACTTATGGTAATTCTACATCAGAAATCTTAGTCATGGCAAATGAAGCCGAGTAATAGAATACCGATGTTACATGTTATGTTTTGTGAAGTGCTTGAAAACAGTTAAAAGATGTATACAAACAGAGCAAGGCATGACAGGAATGGTGTCTTGTCATTATGTAGAGTGAGTTGTAATTATTTATGCTTCATAGTGCACCTGAATTCTAATGAACGCTAAAGAGATCAAGACAAATTGGCAATTGAGTGTGATATTGATGTTGAGTAGCTCTCCATGCTGTTTGTACACAAAAAGTCACAAATTTTCATTTTTCTCTGGGGAAAAATTTTCTTCAGTTCTGTTTTGGGTATATAATGAGAGTAAGACATTTTTGCATCTCCTCCTCAGTGGATAAGCTTGCTCTGTGCCAAAATATATGAGAAATATGAAAATAAGTGAAATTTTGCATACAAAATGAATGAAGAGTTGCGCAACACTTACTAGTGCGTCACACAGCGTTGCCAACTTTTCTCACTCTCTAATCTTAATCAGTACATAAATTTTGTGTATCTGATTTATACCCCAAATTTTTACAGATCTCCTCTGATTTTGCTGTTTTTATGCAAAGCAATGTGATTTAATAAGAGCAATAATAATAATTATAGTAGTAGTAGTAGTAGTAGTAGTAGTAGTAGTAGTAGTAGTGGTAATAATAATAATAATAATGATAATAATTGCATTTATAAGTCACTTTAAAATGGTGTTGTTAAGTGTACTGGACCAGGTGCTATTCGTACAAGAAGACTAGATAACGTTAGAACAATGCAAAAACAAAATAACAGTAACAAAAGAAGAAGAAGAAAAAGAAATTCAGGATGGAATTTCCCTTTAAGATGCTGTCTAGGCATACTCTGTTGTAATGCACAAGTCTGTCTCCGATACACAATTTGTACTCTTGACAGTTTTTCAACGATGTGTGTTTGTGTGTATGTATGTTAGAGTCTTGTATGACCACCTGTACCTTCCTCTGCTATTTAGTCAAATGACCATTGGCTGTTGGGATGACTTGTGCAGGTGCTGTGAAAAAACTGCTGAAGCATACGGCAGAGGTCATGAACTTGGTATATCAGGAGGAGTGCCTTAGTCTTCCTCTGACATCGAATCAAGAGGTACATGTATATGTCATTCTATATAGAAAATATTTATGGGACTCGACATTAACGGTGGCCCTTGGCTACTAATAATTGATTTCGGGCTGCCGTATTTCCAAAAAGACTATCTTTTGGTGGCCCGATCAGGCATGTACATACATGTAAGATTCAGTATGGATTGTTGTGTTTTCTTGTTTTTTGGGGCACCAAAATTTTCAGATTTAAAGATTGTAGCGGCCCAAACAGGCCACCAGAGGACAAAAAGTTAATGTTGAACCCTGATATACTAAATAGATAGATAGATTTGTATGCATCTGTATATTTATACATACATTGTACTTGTTACATATGTCATTGCCTATTGAAATATGAAATCTTACCTGTGTTTTTCAAACACCATGTTAGGATAGATCTTTTCATGCTACATGGCCAGTTGCCGATGGATGAAAGACACATTATACAATAGTAGTTTTTGTTAGTGTTTGCACATGGTTTCTCAATCATTTCACACTTTCACTTCATTGAACTCAGTGGAATGCAAAAGTTACTGATAAATCCCATTCCTACATTTAAGGTTGAAGCCAAATAGCATTAATTGAATAACATCCAACATCAATTTATCAGTGTATGATTGCATTTAAGTACCTGATTTGAAGGAAAAAAATTGTCTAAACTTGATGTCATATTATGTATTTCACTTTTTCCTCACAGATTTTGGATCTCATATCTTCAAGACTGGGGTAAATATCAGCAAATTAGAAAGCTAGATTTATTTTTTTCATTGCTTAGTGATTATTTGATGTGGTGTTTGTAGGGTTGTTTATTTGTTTTTTGTTTTGGGTTTTGTTTTGTTTTGTTTTGTTTTTGTTTTTGTTTTTGTCATGAAGAAAAAGATGACAAGTACAGCATAGTCTTCTTCCTTGACCTTTGAGATCTTATGATTCATTTACAACAGAAAATGTACATGAACTCTTGTGTTTTTTTCCATGTGACATGTACGTAACATGGTCTGATTAGTAGTGATTTCAAATCCATTAATATTTCATATATATGGTGGAGATAGAAAGATGTCCACATGATCAATGCAGACTTTGAGCATGAGCAGCAATATGTAATTTTGTGTGAAATTAATAGCTTTGACACCAGAAGTTAAAGGACAATAAAGGACATATTTGTCAGATGAGCTATTCAACACAATCTTTGATATTATGCAGCATGTCACCAAAGATATGTAGTAGTTCTTGTCAACTTCAATTGTGAGGCGGCTGATTTTTGTTTTCCTGCTTTCCATATTTTTTGTCTGTTCTTTCCTCCAAAGTAAAGGGACCAGGCTTGCGGTATTTGACCACATTCCTAGTAATGCAGCTTTCATCATGCCGGTCAAGCAGATTGTCCAGCTGTGTCATGAAAAGTAGGTGTTCTTTGGCCTCTTTTAGGTTGTATCCAACAGGGGAATTGTGTGTTTCACTTCTCCCAGGCTTCTCCTTGATCTTATCAGGCACAGTAAGGAATGCATTCATTACTGGTTCTGATACATAACTGTAGGATACATAAGTAGCTATCTCTATTGTTCTGTTTCTCCTTGATTTCACACCAAGTCTTCATGGCAAGCTGCTTTTGTTGTGCTACCTTTAGAAGATAGGAATATCACTTCGAATAACAGACCTTTCCTGTGGATTTGTGGAGTTCTTAATTTCTAATTTTGGTAATTAAAATTTCATTTTGTGATCTATTTTGGGGGGAAGGTGATTCAATGTTACTTATATCAGAACTGATTTCCAGATGTTTCTGATGTAAGGAATTGAGTGGAATTTTTGTGAGGACCTTGTGAAATATACTCAGAGAACTGTTTGTTTCCATGAGAAAATCTTGTTGGAAAATCCCATATCTTGTTGCTCTTGCTGTCGTAGAGGTGTTCCAGTTCTGATCGACGGAGCCCACGCTCTGGGTACACTGCCACTGGACATGAGGGACTTGAACGCAGACTACTACACGGCCAATGCCCACAAGTGGCTGTGCAACCCCAAGGGGTGTGCCTTCCTCTACGCCAGGCAGGAGCTGCGGGTGGTGACGCGACCCCTCGTCGTCTCGCACGGATTCGGCAGTGGGTTTAGCTCAGAGTTCATCTGGTCAGGTGGGCAGAGACAGCGAAATCTCCAGCCAAGTAGCCGTAGTGACTCAGTAATGTAATGCTGCATTTACACCATGTCCCCCAGCGGCCACGGCAGACACGTTTCAGGCCACCGTGGACAAAACGGGATGGACGTGAGACAACGCAGTGAGACAGGATAGGCAAACTGACAGGCCGTGATTGCCGTGGATGTCATGTCAGATTTTTAAACTGTCAAAAAATTTGCCACGACAGTCCTGGTGCCAATGAGGAACCTTGTATGCCGTAATAAAACTTGGTGAACGCAACAAAACATGACAGCACGAACCGGGCCGTAACAAAACGTAGAGGCGGTCCATAGTAGGACGAGGAAGGAAATATTGATAGTTTAGACTGACAGATGCCATGAGAACAGCATCTTATAGCTATACGTTCAACAGGAGAATGTCTCATCTACCCATGGCGCACTATGTTTCGAGCATACGGGGCTACTATGGTCGCTGAGAACATGGTGTAAACACAGTATTAAGGATCTATGTAATGATATGAATTCTCGTGAAACATTATCAAAATGTAAAAAATCTTGCAAAATGGGACTTTGTAGTCGTTTACTGTAAACTTGTGGGAATCTTATTTGAGGGAATTCCAGTATCAAATTAGCAAAGATTTTTTTTTTTTTTTTTTTTTTTTTTTTGATCACCAAAAGAATTGAGTTGGTGTCTACACTGCATCCTCAGTGTTTGTGTTGCAAGTCTCTTTTGTGTTCTGTGTGTGATTAGAATGTATTTATGATTTGTAAGTATATTATTATGTTAATGGCCCCAATTATAAGCTGTGCTTCTTCAGGTCCATAACCGTCAGTAACTTATTGTCATGCAAACATACATGCATTACATTTCAGTTGTCACATCAAATTGTTGTTCAATACTATTCATAATTGTTACTAGCTGTATTTATCAATGAGTGATTAGTTCTAATGAATTGAACTGAATTGAATACAAATGCCTGTTGACCTGTGTTGATTTGTAATACCATGTTCATCACTAATGTGGCCAAAAGAATATCAAAATAATTATGTGTCAAATATTCCATACCTGTAGTTCCTTTTCTGCTATTCTTCTTCAAAGTGCTTCGCTCTGCCCCCCCCCAAAAAAAAAAAAAAAAAAAAAATTCCAAACCAAGATTCTTCCATTGTATTGACATAATCTGTAAATCACTGCTAAATTACCATAATGATTAACCCGTTGAAGACGAGTTCCAAGAATACTCGGGCAGGTGTCTATGGGAAATGCATGTTATAGCAAAATCAGTCCGTCCTCAATGGGTTAACAAAAGACATTTGACTGCACTTTCCTCTACATTCTGACAAGTCATATTTAGATGAACGTTTAAATTCTTTCCTGCCTTTTGCTTGCATTGTACAGGTTTGAGGGACTACAGCCCTTTCTTGGCACTTCACACAGTACTAGATTTCTGGCAGGCCCAGGGTGTTGACCGAATGAGGGAGAAAATGCACAGTCTTCTCATCGAAGCAGGTAATCACATCCACTCATGTTTCTCCTGAACCCATTAAAGGGATTGTATAGTTTTGATTGAGATGGGGATTTAGGTTTTAACTTTTTGCGAGATAATTAGTAACCTTTTTTAATAAAACATTAAAGAGCATACAATTCCCAGAGGAATTAAAAGTTCATCTAATAGAATTGGTTTTGGAATGGCTGAGATACCCGAAAGCAAAGCAAAACAAAGTGGTCCTAGTAAAACGTGGGTCACACCTTTCATGAGGACCGCTTTGTTTAATTTGTTTTTCTCATGTATTCGGCATTTCAAAATTGATTCTCATCAAATAAACTTTAATTCCTCTCCTCTTAGGATGGTATGTTCTTAAATATTTCATATTAGTGGTTTCTAAATTAGCTGGCAAAATGTTAAAACCTGAATCCCCATCTCAACCCAAGCAATATTATACCATCCCTTTAAGGTGCCCAAGCAACCCAACCTCTATCATACCATTCCTTTAACCCGTTGAAGACGAGTCCCGAGTATACTCGGGCAAACGTCTATGGGAAATGCGTGTTGTAGCAAAATCAAACCGTCCTCAACGGGTTAAGGTGCCCAAGCACTTTGTTTTAACCTGCCAGGCAATTTCTAATCAGACCTCCACTGCACTCAGTTTGTGGGTCTCTTTTGCAACCCTTAAAATTAGATTCCTTTTATAAGCTGGTATATTGTAAACGTGAGTAATTCAGACCTTTCCTCAGAATGATAAAACTATAAACTTCTTTATGATGGAAGGGGATTGAATATTATAGATTTCCAGTGAATTTATTCTAACTCCAAAAAAAAAAAATCCAACCCTTTTTCTCTGTACTAAAGGGGAGTGTATTCTCGAATGTCATGTTTGTTTTTTTAAGATTTTTACAAAGATTTTTATGATTTTTTTAAAGATTTCGTATGTTGGGAGGCATTATTCTTCAACCATGCAAACTTTTGTGACTTTTTCACAGTAGATGTATGACCTTAAATCCATCAAGTCTTGTTTTTTTTCTTCTTCTTTTCTTTTCTTTGATTTTATGTCTTTAAGAAATAGTGAATGTTTTTTTGTTAGACTGTTGCTGGTAGGGGGATTGTGGGTAATGAAACTGGCACACAAAGGAAGGCTGTGACATTAGAATATACATTAGCCTAGTCATGCTTGAATGTCTGAACATGATTCGTAATCTGGCTGTTGGAATAAGTTACCTTGTATAAAATTAATAATTTATTTGTTTGTTTGTTTGTTATTTTCAGCTGTCCTCCTTGTGAAATCCTGGGATTCTGGGTTATTGGCTCCTCTGGATATGTGTGGTAAATTTTTCTGGTGTTGTTTTTGTTTGTTTGTTTGTTTTTGTTTTTGCTTTCTTCCTACTACTGACCAGTTGTTTTTCCTTTGAAACGTGGAAAGCTTTTTGAAATTTTGTTAGTATCATTTTGTTCCTTTTTTTTTTTTGTCTATACAAATATCCGCCTTACACTGCAATGTTTATGCTATGTTTTCAAGATGCGCTTCTTCAGCTCACCAGACATTCAGTCAGCTGTACTGCTTTTAGTGTACTGGTGTAATGCTGAAATGTTGCATCACTCTTTCGTTTTTATTTATTATTTTCTGCAGACTGACCTTCTTTAAAACAAACAAACAAACAAAATATTGGATATCAAACCAAAAATCTTATCACATCTGATAACCTGCAGATTATTTGAGTAGCTTGTGACACACCAAAGAAGAAATAATTGCACTTGAGCAGCTGTGTCAATTTTGGAGGGAAGCCCTATATTGGCAACAGGAAAATAAACAATACCTTGTACAATTAAGGGATGCACATTAGATTATCTGGAAGTTGATAAAATGGTCACATCCAAAAGTTAAGAATAAGAAAGTATGCCAGCGTGCCAATATGTTGTAAAGTTAAGTGACTGTATAATAATAGTATACTAGTAATGTATGAATTTAGGAGAGAAAGAATTGTATACTTGTATATCATAACATTCAGGTATTTGGACTACAAAAATGGCTGATTTGGAGGACATACATTGTATTTGGCTCTGTTTGTTTTTCCCTGCATGATCACAGGTTCCATGGCCCTGGTACGATTGCCCCAAGAATTTAGTGCAAACAAGACGGTGGATTATTCTGTAGCAGAGTCCATTCAAAATGAGCTGTATCGTCAATATAATATAGAGGTATGGCAGCAGTATGTTTGTTTTTAATCTCATCAGTGTGTAAACAAGAGTTCAGTTTGGATTCCTACCAGTGGACACTAAGCATATGATTACAAAATGTATACTTTAAAGGGACTGTACAGTACTGTTTGAGGTAGGGATTCATGTTTTGACATTCCGAAGTGAGATAATGAAAAGCCTCTTATGAAATATGAAAGAGCATGTAATTCTTAGAAGGATTCAATGTTTATTTGATGAAAATTGGTTTTCAAATGGCTGAGATATCAAAAAAGTGCTAATAATAAAAGGTGACATGCCACAACTTTATTAGGATCTCTTTGTTTCACTTTGTTTTTGGATATCTCAGTCATTTCAAAACCAATTTTCATCGAATAAACTTTTGATACCCCTTAGAACTGCATTCCCCCTTACATCTCATAGAGTGGTTTCTGAATATCTCGCAAAATGTTTAAAGCTAAATCTACACCTCGACCAGAACTGTACACACCCTTTAAAGTAAAATGCACATACAAATTTCTGGTTTTGCAGTAAACATAGAAGCAGGCACAGAAATGAGAGTTTTTGTTCAAGGTCTAGACGATGCAGATGAAGTGTCTTGGCCAAGAGCACTATTGCTGCATAAAGGCAAACAGGCAAAGACCAGGGGTTGTATTCTGAACACCATTTTAAATTTGTTGAAACTTTCGTTGTAGCTTCTTTTGTAAATATGTGAGTTATAACACCGCTAAGACAGTAAATTTGCTCATCAGTATTCTAAGCAGTGTTTTAACAGTGTCGTAAGTCATAAAAACCTCGCCTGTGGCAATAATTACTGTACATTCAGTAGGAAATAGCATCTAAGACGTTTGAACTTGAAATGGGTTGTATTATGACCCTTGACAGCATCCACCTTTGTTTTCTTGGCTGAAGGTTCCAGTCAAAGCCCTGAAGGGGGCGCTCTACGTACGCATCTCTTCGCACATCTACAACGAACTCTCAGAGTACGAGAAACTGGATGCGGCCATCCTGGACATGGCCGAGCAGCGAGACCGCGAGGCGACCGTTTCCAAGGTACCAAAGCTGGACGAAACATCTTGACGAAGGACAGGTTTCAGCGCCGAGACTTGAAATGAGTGTCCTGTAATTCCTGGCAACGGTGGTAATAGACCTGTCTTTCCTCCCCTTTAAATGAATTCCTACCAACAGTAACTTTGAATACAGTGCCCCCCCCCCCCCCACACCAAACAGATGAATATCAGAATCACCAAACAGTATTATTGGATGACTCAGATGCATTGTCTCAACTAAGGTACAGCCAGACCCTTGTGGCAACCACCTGCCTCTATAAAGGCCACCTGTTTTGTGACCAGATGTGTTTCCATTTCAGAGCATTGCAAATGTTGATGAACCTGTGTATAAAGACCACCTGCTCAGGAAAACTTTTTAAATTGCCTCTCGCTGTTGGTCTTTATAAACAGGTTTCACTGTTCAGTTCTCTAAGTTCAGCTTCAGTAATTCACATTTCCCCCGCCCCCCCCCCCAAAAAAAAAATGCAGTTCCCATAACTTTGATTAGGTTCTTTATTTTGTGAGCAGCTGCCTTTGTGATATCTACACCATTTATTATGCAAAATATCCAACCGGGGGGGGGGGGGGGGGTTCATAAAGCTGCTCGTAAAGTTACGAACGACTTACGAGCGACTGGTGATCAGTTCTTGTGCTGAATTATGGAAATTCTGATAAGTGTAGCGCATCTGTTGATTACCTGTTCCATTTCCAGGAGACTCAGTAAAATGCCCACTGAACTACACGTGTAGAGGAATCTGTCATTTTATTTTGATTCATTCATGTTCCCACATCAGAGACTGAAGAGGTCTGCAGATAGTATGTCCGTATATTTTCATGTTCAATGGTGTCATTTTGCCACTAGAAAACCTTTCCAGTCATTGATGATGCACCCCAATTTCGTGCATTGCTAAAATCATCCAATCATATGCACATACCTTGGTACTTCTGTCATTTTGCCATTATCTGTCAACATTCCTTTAAATTCTCCTGTTCAAGAATGTGTAATCTACATAAATCGATCATACATTTTGGTTTTAAAGTCTTTAGATTTTATTTACAGGATCAAAATTCTTCAACATTTTAATTCAATTCTTTCATGCTTTCTTGAATTATGACGTAAATTTTTGAGATACAGTTAACACACATTAAAAAAAAGTTAATCAGGGGCCCCGTTTCATAAAGCTTGTCATCAGTGATAAGTTGTCACAGATGTGACAAGCTACTAAAATCCCTGCATCTGATTGGCTGAGAGCAAATTGTCATAGAAATGTGGCAGTTGTCACTGATAACAAGTTTTATGAAACGGGCTTCAGGTTTGAAGTCTCCAGAAGTGACTAAATGTGTTGTACCAAAGCCATGAATTGTTTCAACAAATTCATATTACTCGAGCACAATCAAAATACAGTCAACCTGGCCTTAGTTGAATCCAAAGGGACTATAAAAAGAAAATTCTTCGATTCACACAATAAACGTAACATGTTTATGTCCATCCAGGGTGGAATTCGTCTCTTGACTTCACCAATGTCCCAATGCTTGTGAGGTCAACTTTAATATGCAAAGTTGATTGTATGCTAGTGTCAGTTGAGAGTACAGCAACTTGTACAGCAGGACCACACAGATTGCTTGTAATTCGTTGATTACCAGTATGTACCTTGTGATGTGTCAATTACACATCTTGTGATTAAGAAGAGAATGAACTACTTTGAAATTTATGTATACTAGTAACTTGTTGTATACATAAGAAAAAGATTCAGAGGGAACTATCAGATTTATATGTAGTGATGTTGGATGTAGCCAGTGGAATATTTGTGATTAGCAGTTTTGTAAGTAGGAAATTTTTCAGTGCATTTTACACTCTGTTGGAGAAATTATTACACATGCACATATATTTTGAAATAATAATGTACAATGTACATACATTCATTTTCTATCATATTTTCATCTGCAATATCTATAATATTAATCAAGTGAAGCTCACTAAAAGTGGCCCAGTGCCAAGAAATAAAACACAAATAAATGTATTAGTGTGAAAGTTTCCACTGTTACCACATTGGTTTGTGTGATTCTAGTGTACATTGCGTGGAGTGTGTGAACATGCATTGTGTGTTGCTTTAAAGCAGTGTGTGTGGGAAGTTTCTGTGTGTCAGAATGCCTTCAAGCTTGCATCATTTCGGCAAGAAAAAAACAAAAAACAAAACATGCGCTCAGCCTGGTACACACAGAGGAGTGTGAAGTCTTGCTGGATAGAACTGGAAAGCAGATACATATAAACACAAATGTACCTTTGATAATGATAGTAACTAAAAAAAAGCACTTGGAGAGGATAGACCTCTGCCAAGCAGCTCATTTCCACCCATACATGCGTGAAGAAGATCGCCCAAATTATTTCCCACTGATGAAGAAGCCTTTCTGTTGTGTCTCAGAGTGTACCTCATCAGCAGCTAGCTGCATGCTGCACCAAATCAAACTCACACTCATGATCAGTGCATGCATAGATAGACACCTCATATACGTGCAGCTTGAACTCCCTGGCCCTATTGTCAATGAAAAACCTTGAAAAAAAATAGTTCCCTTGAGCCAGACGGTTATGTGGATCCACATTACTGCAATTTAATCATCTGTTCCTTGTTCCAATATTAACTTTTCCTGTAAGTTTCATCGAAAATCCGTTCACAAATTTTTTGAGTTATGTTGCAGACAGACAGACCAACAAATCAACGCAGACAAAAACATAACCTGCATGGCAGAGGTAACTAGAATTATCATTGAAGGTGATTAATACCCCCGCCCCTAGTGTTGCTTTATAGTATGTGATGTCATGAGGGTAATGACGTTAATACCAAGTTTGTGCACTTGTCGAAATGGAAACAGAATAATTTAAGTTTACTGTACAATTACAGAGTTGACACTGAGTATAAAACTTACAGCAAATGGAAACATGCTTTCCCCCAGCATCACTACACTAAAAGACCATCATACACACCAAATTTGACCTTCATATATAGCTTGAATGGTTTATTTTGATACAAAAATGAGTGGTTACCATGGCAACACATTTTCCTTAAACTAACACATTGGTGTCTTGCAAAACTACACTTCTAGATCATGATACAGCTTGTACATACTAAATTTGACTTTAATTGCTTGAATAATGGAAAAGTTACTCCATCTGCAAGGTTTTGGTAAACTTGTGGTTACCATGGCAATGGTTTGTGTGACAAACACAAAAATTATGTGTTCCACATCTATACCTCAGGGCCATAATGCCTACCAAATTTGGTTGCAATTGCTTGAACACTGAAAAAAGTTCACTCCACAGGATTTTAAAAAAAACATGCGGTTACCGTGGCAACGCATTGTCCGATACAAATACAAAGGACATTTTGCAAAACTACACTTAAAGAGCATCATACACACCAAATTTCACCTTCATAGATAAAATGGTTCAATTTGATACAAAAATGAGTGATTACCATGGCAACACATTTTTCTTATATTAACACATTGGTGTCTTGCATAACTACACCTCCCGATCATCATACATACTAAATTTGACCTTAATTGCTTGAATGATGTGGAAGTTATTCAATCCACAAGGTAAAATTATGGTTACCATGGCAACGCTTTGTCCAACAAACACAAAAATCATATGTTCCACATCTATGCCTCAAGGCCATAATGCCTACCAAATTTGATATCAATTGCTTCAAAACTGGAAGTTGTTCACTCCACAAGATTTCGAAGAAAACATGCGGTTATTATGGCAACGCTTTGTCAGGTACAAACACAAAGAGCGTCTTGCATAACTACACCTATAGATCATCATAGATACCAATTTTGAAATTGATTGCTCAAATACTATATAAGTTATTCAATCCACAAGGTTTTGGTAAAATTATGGTTACCATGGCAACGCATTGTCCGACAAACACAAAAAACATGTCTTGCACATCTATACCTCAATATCATCATTTACCCCAAGTTTCATTTATATTGCTTAACAAAACTGTAGGAGGAGTTCGCGACGCAAGATTTTGCAACAGACCGACCGACCGCCCGCCTGCCCGACCAACCGCCTGCCCGACCAACATCACGGTGATTCCTATATACCCCCTTCACACTATGTGTGGCGGGGGTATAATAACACAACGTATTGACATTGCCCCATCATCTAGCAGGTTTGATACAGTGCACTCCCGTTATATTACGAACATGGTTATAACAAAATTCCAGTTACAATGAAGTAAAAATTCAGGCCGCAACATTAGATCTATGTATTCTTATTATTTGTTTGATTATAACGAAAGAAAACGCCGGTCCTGAGGACTTTGTTATAACGGGAGTCCACTGTATAGATTAATACTAAAGGTGAAGGGCTTCACAGTGGGTTGATTGCCACCTCCTGAGATCCGTAAGTCTGCAGATGAAATTTGTGGTGTTTGGGTCAAGAGTTTGGTGTCGCAGAACATACATCATGGACCAGTGCTTGTTGAAAACCCTTTTGCCCAAATTCATGAAAATGGTTTAAATCTAAACCATGGTTTATGCAAATTTCTTCTGCTTAAAATATGATTTACAGATTGCATACGAAAACAGATGCCCAGTAACAAATGTGCATTGATACGCACATGTAAAACGTAGACCTATATTTCCCACTTTATTTTAGACCATGGTCTAAATTTGTACACCATGGTCTGCAAAGTTTGAACCACCTTAATAATGAATGTGTGTGTGTGTGTGTGTGTGTGTGTGTGTGTGTGTGTGTGTGTGTGTATGTGTGTGTGTGAGAGAGTGTGTGTGTGTGTGTGTATGTGTCATGGTGTGTAATTGTGTTGTTGAGTGTGTATGTGTGTGTTTTTGCTTGCTTGTGCGTGTGAGACAGTGGAGGAAGAGATGTAAAAAGTCCTCTTTTTAGCTCTTTAGTAGTGTTGTCTTGTATTGAGCAGACCTGTATGCACATTTGATACTGTATTTCAGCTTCGTGGAATCTTTGTATACAAAGCACACAAATTATAGCATCTATACAAACAAGATCATTTGTACATAGGATAAAATCTTGTTTATTCGTCAATGTGAATCATCAAGCATAGATACAAAATTTGCGCAAGTACTTGGTTTGCAAATAATCATATAAATTCCATAACACTTGTAGTTGCATTAAATACATCAGGTCATAAAATGTGGCAAAATATACAAAAACCTGTACACAGGATATCTGTTGTGTACAACATAAAAGTAGCATCTCAAAGTCTGTCTTCACAATTAAAAAAAAAAAAAAATCTGAAGCCTTTTTTTGATTGAATCAAATTCATATTGCACCATGTAATTATGCTAGCTTAACATCACAACAAAATAGAGTTGTATAAAAGAACACACCAATTACCACCAACAACTCAAACTTATTGGTGCGGCTCTTTTCTGGTGAAATAGAGATAAATTGTACATAAATTTCAGGCAAGTCATTCTACTTTAGACCTACTTATCAGTCAGTCGCATGTCCAGAGGAATGGATACAAGTCATGTTTCATTAAATGCAGTCACAGGTATATTGGTTACTTCTCGCAAAACCTGCATGACCCTTAAATTTCTAGCATACATATAACTCCGGACCTTTAAATGTGAAGAATGATTTTCACGAGCTACATTTTTGACAAAAATATAATTGCAATCACCATCAATCACTACATAGAGAGAAACTCGCCAGAATCATCAAAACGCCAAGAAAATGGTATTTGGACTGGTTGATCTGACGATGGTACAGGCATATATTCTGAAGAATGATGAAGACTGAGGTGCAAGCATTCAATCTTTTCCATGAATCAAGATGATTGCAGGCACACTTTTTATGGCACTTTTCTGTCACTCACAACTTCTTCCTTAAAACAGCTGCTGTTGCCACATTAATTGGGTTCAATAGTTGCACATGAATAAAACACACTTATATCAATGAAAGACATCTCTATCTCTTCCAAGAAAAACACATGGATGCAAGAAGACTACATACACCTGGGTCCATATATAGCCAGTAATTTTTCCTGACTGTCGATAGTTTCTGACAATTTCGTGAGTGGTTACATTTGCAAATTGTGGAGTACAGTAATTAATAGAGCAATGTGCATGTGTTTATCACATTCACATCATATTCAGAGTTAATACTTTTTGCAAATTATTGAAATTTGCAAACAGCACCTAACTCGCGAAATTCGCAAAAAAAAAAAACCCTGTGAAATACACGGCATATACAGGATATCATCTTTCTTGTCACACTGCACTCCAACAGTTGTGATTTATACAAAGCTGACTTTATGAAGAAGAGGGGGTATAGTTATTAAGTTTAATATTAAACAACCCAGCAAATCATTACATGATTATCATTTTCATCAATACTTGTGAGGACAGACATCACATCAAAATCTAATTTGCCTAAGTGATTATGAGTGATGTCAGTGTTTGATAAAAACGTGTTTGACTTTGAACTTTCACTTTTGTATATTACTAAACTTTCAATAGTTTCATTTGATTGTATAAATTATTTTTTTTTAAATCTGCAGCAATAAGCCAGTTCGGAGATAGCTCATGTGCACATGGGTACAAATGACCTTTCATTTTTCTCAGGTGGTTAGGCACTTCACTAAATTCAAAGAGACATAATGCAGCAGCTTGCCCAACATAGCAATTTATGGAACTCGTATTCTAACAAAGAATGAACCTGTGTAGATCATGAAGTGACCAGAATGGTTCGTCAATCAACACTTTGGGAAGCATCTATTTCATTGTGCTGTTTTGAATACATTAACAAACTTTTTCTGTTAACATTGCCAAATACCAGGCTTGCTGTCAGGTGGATGTACTGGCAGGCACCATCCATGAATAATCATAGCATTACAGATGCTTATCTCAGTGAAATTAAAAACCAACCTGTCTCTCGGTACAAATGACCTTTTTCTGCTCATGCTCAAACTGGAACCCCGAACTGGCTTATTAACATCACACAACAAAGTTTCCCTTCCTATCTACTAAAAAATTGAAGGTAACTGAAACTGTACAGTCATTCCATGATCACTTTTCAGAGATATTGTATGAAAGTCTGCCCACAGTATGGATATTTAATATGTCTATGGATTGCAATATCTTGCATACACAGGCTTAAAAGTGCTCCAAGAAGGTAGATTGTACATCTTGCCAAGGCACCTTGTTTTGGCCCAAAAAGGCCAGAAGGTGGCTTGAACAAACTCATCAAATATAGGCACCTCATTTGGGCCAAAAAGGTAGCAAGGCAACTTGCACAAAATTGCAAAGGCACCTTGTTTATAACTAGAAGGTAAAAAAAGATCCTTGGCGAGTTTGTACAAGTTGCCTTCTCACCTTAAAACATGATGCTTTGGCAAAACTGGGGATCAATTCTGATAATTCACAATGTTCTATGCCGAGTTCTACCCTGGCAACTTCACTATTAGATAAAAGCATTGATATTTACATTATATATACATACTTTGCATATGCTATAATGCTATATCACTCATGGACTTACACCTGAGCAACAAAATTTTAGCCATCACATATCAGATGTGCATAGCATTATCCCAGTCACATTCATCAAAATATCATCACCATTTAAATCGTAGCACTAAATATCACATACTACTGTATACACCAAATATATGCGAGGTTTTCTATTTTCACATACTGTATACGCCAATATTTTCGCGAATCATGGTATCAGTGGCATTTTCGCGTGTTGTTAAATTCGCAATTGATAGTAGTTGTAGGGTCTACTGCCAAGCCCGAGAAACACGTTCAAACACTTGCCAACGTACTCGTAACGTTTTTCCATTTGCATTGTGACTTCCCAAACATGAAAATAGAAACGACATAGTAGAAGATTTCTAAAACGAAACAATTACGGCATTCACAAGTACTCAGTACCTACCAAATGTTGCAACAAATAGACGACAAAGTTTCAGAGCTGCGCTAGCGCTAGCGCTAGCGAAAGTTTTACATGCATCATGTGTGTATCGCTGTACACAAGACGTGTCGCGCTAGCCACACCTAGCTGTGCATGGCGTCTGCACGGCCCTGCGCACACTGCGTCTGGTCGGGCTACATGCATCCCTAGGCCTCACCCATGTACCCAACCACATCGAGCCGGTGTTCGTTTGCGTAGGGTAACGAAGCACAGCCACGATCTGGTCCGGCCAGCGTTGGATGCATTTTGTCATAAATTTGCACATAAGGTATGACGGGGTAATATTTTCGCGTGTCTTTAACTTCACAATCAGCCCGAAGCTCGCGAAATTCGCGAAAATAAAACCCTCACGAAAATAACGGCGTATACAGTATTTTGCAAGTCATGTACAATTCGCGAAATTAAAGACACGCAAAAATAATGACTTTGATCCCGCTATGAATGTGACACATCATGTACATTTCTCCATTAAGTACAGTACTCCATGATCGCAAATTAAACCACTTGCAAAATCGTCGGGAAGTCTCGATTCGCAAAAATTTAGACTCGCTAAATATATAGCACATACAGTTGCTGATTGACAAAAATACACACATCAACAAACAGACACATGGAAACTGTCTGCTATCAGACCGAGAGTAGATCTGAATTATCCATGGAATGCTGAAAACTGTTGACAGAAATTTCTCATTCAAAATTTAGTACTCACAATAAGCACTTAGTGGTGATACCTGTATTTAGCACTCGGAGTGAAATAAAATGATAGAAATGATTTGCACAGTATACTCTATCGTCGTGAGAACAAGTGTTAAAAACAATTACTACTGGTGTATATGAATACACAAAGTTAAAATACATGATACAAGTACTTCATCACCATGCAAATAAATTTTGTCATTACTTTTTTACCAAAAAAATTCCCTTTATTTCAGAACCGAGAGTTTAGATTTGGGATTATTCCACCTCTAAAACATCTTGTTAAAGTTAAGTAGATTGGACATCATGCGCATTTGAAAAATGTACAGGATTTATTTGCGTATCTACACATGTTGTTGATGATTATCATGCAATCTTTAAAGCGGGTCAGCTCGGCAACCTAGCCGGTAATGTCTAAAGCTCGGCTGTCATTTCATGTGGCCAGTGGGACCTGGGCCACTGCTAGGATCGAGCCCTGTTAGTCATACACACAACATGAGAATATCAAAGAGCATTTGCCAGTACAGAGTTTAAGTGCACGGGAAGTAACACACACTGGCATATGTGTGGCCTTCTAGTACTGCAAAAGTGGATATTTTCACGCGAGTAATTTTTTGCGCTCGGCCGGGTAAGATTAGTTTCGCATGATTTTAATTCTGCGAATTAAAACATTAACTACTGGAATATGTAGTACGCAAAAATTATTTGCATGCAGCACTTTTATTTTTGCACTAGTTTCTGGTTGCGCAAAATGAACGAAAATATCAACACTGCGAAAATTTCCACTTTTTACAGAGTAACAATGCGCCCTCTGCTGCTCTCATACTCTTGCAAAGTCTCACAGAAGTCGTATCAACATCATTAGTGCCAGTGAAAGGACTAGCGCCACGTACGGCTTCACAATGTGTCCAGCCCCGGGTCTGTAGTCCTGGTCGTAGATGATGGTCCGTCCTTCCACGGTGACATTCAGTGGGGACATGGCCTGGATGTAGCTTGATGTAACGTCCACGTCATTGATCCCTGGAATAATGTATGGTGTGTGAATATAAAATACATTAAATCTATGATAAGTGCAAATCATGGTTTGCATGCCCAGTTATAGACAGGGCTAATCTATTCACTTCATTTCATTGGTCTCTGCAACTCTTTCATGAAGAAAATTTCACACAAAAATCATACATGAAACATATGATTGAAGGTACATTTTGATTTCGTGTTACACATTAGGATAACATAATTACAGGCTTATCATAATCAATGAACAATATGAATTGTATCAGGAAATGTTTGTTGGGTTGAAGGGGTTGGCACAAAAAGTTGTTAAATACTGGTAGGTAGGAAACTATTAAAAGAGTATAAAAGCTTCCAATGGAGTTTTATTGGAAAACATGCCCTCTCCCTTGTGGGATTTGCAATATTTCAAACCGACTGGGCTCTGCGGAGAATCCTGTCTCGTCGAATCATGTCTTGTCTCGTGCGCGGGTACTATTAAACCGGGAGTTTCGAATGTCATGTGACAAAAATCATATTCAATATACACAAGTCTGCACAACATCATCACTTTTTAATAGACTGCAAATTGTGGCTTAATGGACATGAATTTAATGGACATTATGGACAGCCACTTTATCAGATGAACTTCATCATCTTCTGACAAAAAGCCCATCTGGAGAATGTGTTTTGTCTCCAAAAAATTGTACATATGCGTATCTAATGCCTTCCTGAAATACTGTATACGCCAAATATTTTGTGAGGTCTTTATTTTCGCGAAATTCGCGAGTCAGATGCTATTTGCGAAATTAAAGACATGCAAAATTAAATAACTCTGATCCAGAAAAGAATGTGATGCACATGCATTTAGATGTCTCTGTTCAATACAGTACTCCACGATCGCCAATTTAACCACTCGCGAAATCGTCGGGAAGTCCCGATTCGTGAAAATTTAGAGTTGCTAAATATACGGCGTATACAATAGGCCAAGAACACATAATGAAGCAGGTTGTCATGGCGCCAGGTAAAGCAACGCTCTTGTCAGGCCATCACATCACATCAACATCACTTTAGGGGCTCACTTCATGAAGGATGTTGGGATGGCAACTTTTGCTGGAATAGCAACTTCCCGTAGCAAGTCATGTCTGATCTTTTTGCACTATTAGATGCCAATCACACAGGTCCATCATGGCTGTGCCAGTATGTGCATGTACAGTGTGTAAAAATCTTAAAATGCTCAAAACGGCTTCCCGACCAATTTTCTACACCTTTCAGACAAATTTAAGTGTTTCAAAAATTTCCGAATGTGAGCGTCAATCCACACGTTAACGTGTGAACAACGCATAGGCAACATAAAAATGCACTTTCTTCAATTGATATGGATTTCTGATACATTCAGTAGTAGTATCCATTGGTTTCCGGTCAATCTTGCCCGATAACAATGATATAAGTGTGCGTTAAATCTAATATTCTGTGTGCAAGTCTATGCGCAAATATTGTAAAAAACATAAGATACCTTTATTTTGTCATAGCTCCTCAAAATGGAAGGCTAATCTCTGTCTTTATTGCATATTCCAAAACCGAGTGAAACTTAAATAACATTTCAAGTATCCATATTTCAGACCAATGAGCTGACATCATATTATCATTTAAAATAAAAATGTGGAATTGAATTGTGGTAAATGGAAATATGCGGTATGTTATTGTTGCGTCAATGCGTTGAGGCGCATTGTGTCCATGCCAATGGCGCAGTGTGCGTGTGGATGGCATGGGCACAACGCAACTTTTATTTTTCATGTGAATATAATGACGCAGATTAATTTTGATTCTGGGTTCTTCATTTTCACTTGAGAGAGAATGGACATACAAATGTATTCTCTACGAGCTCTGCTATGTTGAATAGTTAATAGGCCTGTATCTGTTATTCACTCTGTATTCGACATGTAGCTGAGGATAATGCGGAGTTTATACATATATCGGCAGACTGGGACTGTTTGATTTGCTCAATAAATCATGGCAATTTCAACTCATGGAGACTGGCATCGTCAGCGTCATCATTAACCCAGTTTACAACAGAATTTCATTCCACATTATGATTTAATGTTTCTGACATTCATTTGCACATATCACTATTTTTTTCTCCTTGATATTCTCCCAAATTTGCATATGTCACATTATACTTAATGTAGGACAATTGAGTCTTTTGAGTCTGCATCATTGTTTTTAAATTTGAAGATGTCATCGTATTGACAATTGTAATAAAATTCAATGTACAACAATCAGCCAAGTTTACGTGTTATGTCTACAGGAGGTTTTTTTTTCTTTTCCTGAATCATGCACTGACTTGATAATGTTCTGGAAGCTGTATCTCAAAGTTGATTTCGATCCACTTCCTCCAAAACTTAAGTATGCTGTGGAGCTCTGAGACAAAAAGCTAGCTTTAGTAATAGTGAATTCAATTTTTTTTTTCAAATGTGTAAGTAGGGTGACAATTTTGTAGTGTAAAAGTGAAAATGGGAATGGAATCAGGACGAAACAATTCTTGATTTATCTTTCACATATGTAAGCTTTATACATTTCCACATGTTTTCTTCATGGAGATAAATAGCATGCCAATTGATTCCCCCCCCCCCCCCCCATGCACATTTGCACATCTCACATTCTTTGCTTTCTCATATTTTGTTCTTGTTTTTGGGCCAAACATGCTGTAAACTGAAAGTGACAGACATTGTACACAAAAAACTGCTTTCATTGTTTTCTTGCACTCATCAACTAATGAGATAAGACAGTACGCAAACTTTCGCAACTGCTGTATTCTTAACAGATGTACAGCGACTGTCTGTATTCTTAACAGGTGATGCACACCTGTATCTGTGATATCTACTAGAGATAATATGAGATGAAATCAAATTGGCTGAAAAACTGTCTATTGTGGCCACCTAGCGCTGTCTACAAGGGCTGCTTTTTGTGTACGAATTGAGCGGTTGCTGTAGGCTTCCAGTGTGGTCGGTAGATTGACACAATGGAAAGTTGCGTTTTTTTTTTTTTTTAATACACAAAGGCAGTAAATAAAGCAACATTGAGATCAGAGATTCTCATTCAAAATTCAAATATGTAATGTTTAGAAACTGTAACTCTTTCCCCTTGAAAGTCACCTTTGCAACAGAATAATTTGATTTCAAGTAAAACCTTTTTCTTTTTTCATATGGGACCTGTAAGAGGGACACTCGTATTGAAGGCAGTGACATACTTCCCCAATTTGATTTGGCGAATTTTGGGTGCCTCTTATTACCTGTTCTGTGAAAACATGTCATGCTGTAACATTTCAAAATGTTACAACTTAAAGTCTCATTCTAATGAAACGCTCCAAATATTCTGGTTGCTTCGTTCAAATGTAATCATCAGAGCTAACTTGTCGGACAAATTTGCTCTCCACCAATCAGATGCAAGGATTTCAGAAGCTTTTAACAGTTTGTCAGACAAAATATCTGTCAAAACGCTTCATGAAATGCTCCCTAAGAGTGGATATGCACTCTGATCAGGTGGTCTCGCAAGCCACAAGTTTGATAGCGAAGCCGACTTACCGCTGATGTGCTGCACCTTGTTGTCGCGCACCACTTCGAAGCCGCCGCCGCCACCAGCCATGTAGCTGTTCATGATCACATAGTACAGCTCATCAGGGTCGACGTCGACGAACTCTTCGCTGCCATCGCCCACGCAGTCCTGGCACTGCACCTGGGCCCGATAAACGCGGTCCCCATCCTCCCTCGTCAGGTCATACTCGATCTTCATGCCTGCATGAAAGGCGACATAGGGTTTTAAAGGACAAGTTCACCCAAATATATGTGTCGATTATTAAAGTGAATGTAGCAATTATTCATAGAACGCATCATGAAAGTTTAAGGAAGATACGAAAATTGGACAATGCGTTTGAAAGTTACCTCGGTATGTATTTGTAGAGTTTCAGTGCAGCCATCACTGTATAAGAAGACTATAACAGTTTGTGACATCACAGTAGGATAATGATATAAAGAAAATATCAAGAAAAATCCACAAAAGTTAATCTTTCACAAAAAGCACACATTCCTTAAACTTCTTACTGACAAATGTTGAAGGTGATATTAGTCCCTCTGGATTCTGAAAGATGAAAGTCTCTTTTATTTCGCTAGAAATAGAGAAAATACGGTAAACGAGGAATATTCGCACGCATTTTAATTTGGCCAATTTCGAGAGTGCCAAGATTTGCGCAATTAACCTTCACACGAAAGTTCTTGTCTACACTATTACGCATTGAATGCCAGTGGCAATTCACAAAAATTTCATGCCACAAAAAAGGCCATCAGCTATAATTCACAAAAATTTCCATGCTGCGAATATATCACGTTTTACAGTATGTTGAATTCTGTTGGCCTGCTGTGACGTCACAAACTGTTGTAGTCATAACACCCAGCAAATGGCAGCACTAAAATTCTAGAAATTCATATCTTTTGAACAGACTGTCCAATTTTCCTCCAACTGTCAACACTATGTTCCGTTAGTACTGCTCTATTCACTCAAGCTACACATAACAAAATTTGGGTGAACCTGTCCTTCAAATCTACTTCCAATGAGGAAGTGTCACGTAGGGCTGCCATTACTCGCCAGTGACAAGAGCAATGTCGAGGCAGATTTTGACATGTTACCCTCTGTCAAATGCTGGGCCATATTTCTTTCCGTTCATGTGGACATGTGTGAAATGTTTTGATGTTTTGGTGTAGGACACAGCATAGAGAGACAGCATGTATTTACTGAGAAGTGCACACTTTGATTGTTGAGAGTAACTTGTGAATCATTCTGATATGTATTTACAAACAGTTACATTGAGGTTTAATTGTGTTACGGTGAAGACGTGAGGTGTTGTGGATAGTTCTACTTGGAAAATGGTAAACAGTGTTTATGTGAGTTCGTTGGGCAAGAGGTAGTGGTTAGATAGTGTGTGCTGGCATGGGGCTGATGGAGAGTGAGAGGGAAGACTGGACATCAGTGGGGTGATGATGACAGAATCATTCCATTCAATGGTTTGTGGATACTGTACGACGTGATCAATGTTTGTCAGCTGTCAAAAGTCTAGTAACCAATGCATATCATACAACATCTATAAAAGAATGTAGTTATCCGATTGGTCGATTGCCCATCACATGACATTTAGTTAAAAGTTCCATCGCACGCTGTGGCTGTCAGCCGTGCAATTTCGTTTGAGCAAAATTGGACAGCGCATGGCTGCCGTCATCCATTTCCATTGACTCCCATGTTAATCTCACGATTGACTCAAAGTTTTTGTTCCATCGCACTGCTCTGATGTCACAATAAAAAAACATTTGCCGCACGCTTACAAGAGCGCACTTTTGCCACTCATTTTTTAAACAACTTCAACCAATTGGCTCCGCGTTCATGTACGTACATGGTGACTGTGACTGTGCGGCTACTCATTCATCTTTCACGGAAAATGGTTGTCATTTCTGTGCTAAATTCAAGAATCTGTGTGGGGAACATCTGTTGACGTTCGAGGTGTTGTATAAAACAAATAGTGTATAGTCTTTACTCGTGCAATGGAACAGGATTTTCCACTTGGCGAAAGATGAGGCGCACTATTCAACTCGAGAGCACCACTATCTTTCACCTCGTGCCAAACCTTGTACCATTGCACTCAAAACCCATTCACTATTTGTATAACTCAGATATTAAAAGCCTTGTCATAGAATGCCTATCTGTTGGACTGAGATATTATGATATAAGTATAACTTTCACTTCATTTGTGTTTGCTACACATCTCAGACTTGGTTTTGAATTGTCCCTTTGCTTTGTGGAGAGGGGAGGACGCTGCAGAATTTTAGAAGACACCTGCTGATAGCACTTATCAACTGAAAGTCCTGTATGGTAGTTTACAATCAGCTTCAGTTTGACGTGAGTTGCACTTTTGTTTGATAGTGTTTATATGGAAGATGAGCTTGGCTAATCACTTTTCAAACGACCCCGCCCTTTCATGATAAAGTTTACTCAGTGGCAGTCTTCTTCACAAGTTAAAAACCTTTTTATGGAGCTCCTTTGAAGTGGGGTAAACTGCAAATCCTTGCAATGGCGGGGACTTCCATGCCACGATCAACATCACTTGAAACTTCTTTAAAGTGCATCGATTGGTACATCAACCCAGTGGCATGGCCTCACTAATCTCTGCACACACTTCCATGACGTATGATGAACAGTGTGATGCTGCAGAGACATAAGTTACCTTAATACACTTTATGATCTCACGTGTGACCTGTGTGAGATATGGTGAGTGGTAAACTACAAGTTACTGCAGTTTTGAGATACTTGCAGCCATTTCTTCAAATAAAACTTCTGCAAAGCAAAAAAAAAGTGCAGGTCGAGGCACTGTGTTGCCCTCAAGTATCATTAAAAAGACAAGATGTTAATGCTAATATAATCATTCTTGCTATTGTTGTCATAATACCCATATTACATTAGAAAAATAATTACCATTTTTTGTTTGAGGTATGAAACTTGTAATGATGATGATAATGATGATGATGATAATAATAATAATGTTAATAATGATAATAATAAGAATAATAATTTGTTTATATTATTATCATTATTATTATTATCATCATCATCATCACCATTATTATTATTATTATTATTATTATTATTATTATTATTATTATTATTATTATTATTATCATTATTATTATTATTATTAAAAACAAGATCAGCATTATCATAATCATCAAAGTTATCATTATTTAATTTAATTGTTGTTAATCATCATTATCATCATAGTTACATGATCTCACCTGAGACCTGCAGGAATCCATAGGTAGGCCTGGAGGGTTCAAAGGACATCATGGGAACCTCCAAGAGCTGCAGGAGGTGGGAACCGTAGAGCTGGACCAGGTCTATTGTGTTCCCGTACGGCATAACGAGGATCAGGTCACCCGTTGTGATGTTGCCTGGAACAAGGAAAGTATTAGAGACAGGTTTGACAGCTTTCTCAAACACATACATGTACAGTGTCATTGCATTGTTTGCCAGAGGGGCTTGTTTTTCATATAAATTTTATGGGTCTAGGGCAATTACCCCCTGGGCAGTTACCCCAGACCTTTCCCCTGACCCTAACCCTAATCCTAATCCTGAACCTAATCCTAACCCTATCCCAAGCTCTAAACCCTAAACCTAACCCTAACCCTAATCTTTACACTAACCTTATCACTAACCAGTTTTTAGCTGGGGATTAATTGCCCTGATACGAAATTTTACATTAAAAAATTGAATATATTTCCATGCTTTTTTTAATCCTTGCTACTGGGTGCCAAAAATAGCAAAATGCCCTGCAAATGTTTGTGGCATTGCCAAAAAAAAAAATGCACATAATTGATACACACTCAGTTCTGTATCTTTACCACCTTTACATACATTGTAGTACTTTACACATTTCCTCTAAGATCACATATCCTGGGAGGGTAGACAAAGCCATGGATAAACAGCAGCTTAACCCTTGAAGGACGAGTCCTGAGTATACTCGGGCAGGGGTCTATGGGAAATGCATGTTGTAGCAAAATCAGCCCATCCTCAATGGGTTAAGGTGGCAAACGGGAAGAGAATGCAAATGCTTCAGTCCTTTATAATGTAAACTGCACTGCTAGTGAGAAAGAATTGACGATAAACAATCCCCAAGATATCTCTGGGGACTGTGTATACAAAGCAACTAAAAAGAGAAATCGTCTCTCATTACATCAATCTACATGTAGCACTGCAGGGATCTTAAATCATAGTACAAAGTTCAAACCCTGAATATTTCTTTTTCCCTAATTTCCACATGCTAGGCTGTCACTGTGGAACTCATTACCACCTTACATAAGAAATGTGTCATCAACAGAGTCATGTTTGAATGAATTGTAAGAATGAGTTTAAAAGAAAAACATTACTCATTTCATAATATTTGAACTTTTCTCATCATTTTATCTTACCTTCATCCTTTCACCTTCAAGTGCGCCTCGATCATTTCATTTAATGAATTTGGTGCAATATAAATCACAACTACACGTATTATGTAGCACATGCAGCAAGACACATCTTTAGATTTCCCACAGACCTTGATCTATGGAAGAGGCGATGCTCCCTGACGTTGTAATGGCAATCCCTGCATCGTTCCATTCCATGCCATTGGAGAGGAGCATGGCGTCTGCCATCATGTTGCCAAGGTTACACTCCTGCGTTCCGCAGATCTGCAAGCTGCCCTCGAGGGGTGTCAGTGTGTGGCCGATGACGGCTGTCGAGACCTCGTCCACTCGGATCTGCCAGGCGTCCACCTCGGACTGGACATAGGGATCTACAGAGTAAGAAAAAACCCAGTCGAGCAAATAAAAACGTACTGAGTATGTGTTTTGCCTTTGTAGGTTTTGATATATCCAGGTTGGCACTAAGGTACTTGTACATGTATAATTGGCAAAACAGAACCTATAATCATGAACTCTTCGTGTTCCATGGTGTAAACCTCATGTGTGCCACATTATTCTGAGACAGTAATGTAGTCGTGCTTTTGGAAAACACAGTGTTTTTCAAATTTACGTAGCTTTTATAGATTTTGTTTCCCTGGATATATAATGAGCAAAGTTGCAGCGAAAAAGGTAAGATTTGCTTTGATGTAAATTGTATGGGAAATCTGTTTTATTTCATTACAAGTGGCTACATCATTGTAGAGGCATGACTATTGAACACAAAACAGTGACAGCAACTCAGAATTTACTCGCAAATTATTCCAATATGAATGCAACAAGCACACATACATTTCTTCGTTCATTACTGTAGTCCAAAATGGTGAATTTAACAATTTGCATAATTTTGGGGATGTCCTGATTTGCAAAAGAAGTGGACCTAATAAATACTGTACTTGCTGTATACAATAGTTCACATATCCTCGGCAGTCATCTGAACCCGTCACAATATGCAATTTTCGTGTACAAATGATATTTCAAAATAATCACGTTTACCCATTTTTCAATCATTACTGCTACACTTTTAAGTCTGGCATTTCCAATTATTCTTTGTGATACCTTTCTTACTCTTAACATGTGATGTTTTTGTCAAATTGTATATTTAGGAATTATGTGAGAAATCGCAAGAGAGCTACATATATGTTTTCTTGGTTTGCACAGACCATTGTCATTTACCATGATTATGATACGACAAATTTGTTGACCACACACACAGTACTTGCAGTCACTGGACCATCATAAATCACTAATATTATGTGCAAAGTCAACGTGCCCAATCAATTTCTGACAGTTTGGTTGACCACGCACACTATGTTTGCAGTCATCATAACCGTCATATATACAAGAAGGTGAGGACTGCATATCGTCGTTTTTTAACGTGCACGCCTATGGGGAAATGAACACAGTGAAATGATACGATGTAATTACGCAAAAATTACATCAAGTTAGAAACTGAAAATTTCACAATATGTATAACGCAATGTCCACTATCGAAATGACTGAAAATCTCAATATCTAAAATTTGATTGAAAACCGAGATATACGTTGCTTCGGATGACTGCTGATAATATTTCCTACGGTCTGAGAAATGCTATACAATGTAGGTCCTTGCATACCCACCGGGAGCAGTACTATTGTCCAGTAAGATGGGGTTGCCCGAGTAGCGAGTGACCACACCATTGTCATCAAACTCCAATTGCAGATAGCCCAGATACTTTCCGTACGCATAGGCGGTCACCACGGGAATGGACAGACTGGTGTCATAGGTTGGGTGCACAATGAATGGGTAAGGTCCTATCGGCTCCTGGTTTGATGGGGCATCCCCTGCCACAAAAATAAAAGAATTTTGAAAATTTTTATGGAAACAGCTTCCTAAAGAAGAGTGGCATTCAGTTGAAATGCACACATTTCAGTGAGCTGTAAGTTATTCTCCCCTTTCCGGACAAGTAAAAACACATACAAAACATATATACTCACAAATTCTTGGTGGTCTGATTGGATTCAAAACATGTCATTTCTTACCATTTGCAGATGAAACAAAAACCCAGCATTAGTGCTTCAAAATAGTTCTAAAATGTGAGTTAGGGATAGTAACAACCAATGTCAAAATTTGAACCAGTATAATCGATGTTAAGTACCGGTCTTGTTAAATATACAGAATGTGAACAATAGTTATAACAAAAATGTTTCCAGACTAAAGCGTTTACAGTAAGATTTTTATGGTTTGATAAGAAAAATAGTGATATTTCCTTATGTTGTGGGCTTGATTGCAAAAATTTCATATAGTAGGATGATTTGTGATACAACTGACCTACACATATGCATCAAAAGTGGTATCTTGAACATTTGTTAAATCACTGCTTCCAAAGGTAAACACGACCTTTAAATAACGGTGGCCCAACACCTACTTCTGGTGGTCCTTGCAGATGTATTAACCCGTTCCATACAGGAACCTGTTGGCCTGCGTATTGAATTGTATGGGCATTTCAGAATTCAGTATGGAATGGTTTAACTCACTGAGGATGAGCTGATGTTGCTATAACATGCATTTTGCATAGACATTTGCCAGAGTATAACCAGGATTACCACAGTAGTCTTTAACAGTTTAAAGGTTATTTCATGATTTGATTGGGAATGACCACAGCTATTTTTCAAAAACAAAACCCCAAACTAATATGAACTACAGCAATGAATTACACACTCAGAAACCACAGAAGTAGGATGGTGGGGGTGGGGGAGGAGAGCAGAATTTCAAAAACAGATAGTACGAAATCAAGCTTGGAGGAAGGAAGCAATTGCTAAATGGAAAAATAAAACTCTTTACTGGCACTGTTAATGTTGCAATTAGCCTTCCGGAAATAAGGCATACTTTGCTCCAATAATATTAAGGTTAGCCGGATGACATGTTTCTATTTTTAGAAAACATGGAATCTGTTTTCTTTTTTTTAGATTCTCATTTGTTAGCTTGCTTTCTCAGTGGTTGCTGAATTCTTTCGAAGATGTAGGGTCATTTCATGATTTCCTTTGGGAGTCACCACAACTTTCAATCAAATGCAAAAAAAAAGAAAAAGAAAAAAAGCAGACCTAATAATCAACAAACAAGCTCAAAAACCAGAAGTGGGGGGGGGGGGGGGGGGACAAAGAATGTTAAAAAGCAAATACGAACTTGAGATTGCAGGAAGAAACTGACTGCTATAAAAAAAAAAAACCAGGAAAATGCAACTCTTTAATGGCACTCTTATTGTTGCAATTAGCCTTTCAGAAATTAGACATACTTTGCTCCAATAAGATTAAGGGTAGCCAGATGACGTGTTTCTTTTTTTAGAAAAAAAAATGGAATTTGGGGGTTTTATTTTAATTCTTATTTGTTAGATTTTTTTTTAGGGATTCCTTAATTCTTTCAGAATGGCAGTTATCTAGTAATTTCTTAAATACTACAGCTTTCTGTCAAATGCAAAAAGAAAAAATAATAATTAAAACAACAAATAGACATACTCAAAAACAAGGAAAGGGAGAAGGGTTAAAGAGAGACAATATAAGCTTGAGATCGGAGGAAGCAAGTGATTGTTAAATGGGAAATAAAGCTCTCTAATGACACTGTCAATGTTGCAATCAGCCTTCAAGAAATTTCGAATACTCTGCTCAAACAATATTTAGGTTAGGCAGATGACATGATGGCTTTTTTTAGATTTGACACAAGATTTGTGGTTTCTTTCATTCTTTTGCTTGTTTTTTTTTTTTACTTTTTTTTTGTTGGTGGGGGGGGGGGGGGGGGGGAGGAGGAGGAGAGTGCTGATTTCTTCCACAGAGGCAGACCAGTAAACTTTTGGTAAAATAGTCAGCATCAGAGTCAAACGAGTACCTAGTCTTTTTTGGCTATTTGGAAACAAGAAGACCGTTAGAAATCTTTAGAAATATTGGTACTGGGATCCAAAGAACCCCTAGCTGGTATTCTAGAGGTATTACCTGTGTAGAGAAAGGTATTGCTGTGCCCGCCAATCACAAGATCAATACCAGGGACAGATGCAGCCACCTCCTCATCCATGGCAAATCCCACATGACCCAGGGCGATGACCTTGTTGATACCCAAGGCTTGAAGACCATCCACGGCGCTTTGTACGGCCGCAATTTCCTCGCCAAAGGTCAGCTGTTCTGTTGACCACATAAAGGGTAATACAATATACTGTAAAACAAGGAATATTCATTTGCTGTAAAACAAGGAATATTCATTTGCATTTTGATTTTGTGAATATCACAAGAGTCAAGATTCATGACATTAAAATGTATGCAAAAGTGCCTGTCTACAATATATATCGAATGCCAGTGACAATTAGTGAAAATTTCATGCTGTGAAAAAAGCTGTTGGCTCTAATTTGCAAAAATTCTGTTTCGCAAAAAAAAAAATCCTGCTTTACAGTATACTGTATGTGTGTGCACATATTATGTGTTTGGGAGCAATGACTTCACACCATGTATGCCTACATGAAATGGACACAAAACATAATAAACCAAAATAGGAGCACTCTGCATCACAAATTTTGGTGTTAACAAAGAAAGGGTGGCAAATTTTGTCATTACTATGTAATGGTGTAGTCAGTTACAATTTATACAGTATTTACAGATTTATAATATTTTGCTTCACTGACATTGGTACCATATTTTGTATTACAGCCACTTCTCTTTTATTCTTCTGATGAGCCTCTGATCCATGTAAAACAGTGAAAAGTAATGATCATATTAATGTACAAGGAGATGTCATCTTTCTTGTACTACAGACCACTTGCAATTGTTATCAAAAAGGAATGTGTATAGATACACGTGTATACGTGTAGTTTCAGTTGAGGGAGGATTCAGATTTAAACTTTTTGAGAGATGATTAGAAACCACTTTTGAAATATATATGAAACATATACAGTGTACTAATACAAAATATAAAATATATTCGATGAGGAATTCAAAGTTTATTTGGTGAGATAGTTGAGATATCAAAAAACAAAGTAAAACAAAGTGGTCTTAATAAAAGGTGGGCCTTGGATTCTAATATGACATCTTTGTTTTTGGAGATCTCATCCATTTCAAAACAATTTTCCTCAAATAAATTTAAAATCCTCTTAGAATTGTATGCTTTTTCATATCACATACAATTGTATGCTGTCTCCTTATTACACAAAAAATTGGAATGCCCAGAGGCACATCTAAACAAAAAAGTATATGAACTCTTTATTGGTGTTGGACAGAAGTCTGGGGCAAATCATTTATAATTGACATGATGCTACATTCCTTTTAATGTACATTTAATCATATCAGCATGTAATTCATCCAAATGATCCTAGTCAGATTTAAAGCCCTTTGAACCTGATCTTTCAAAATACATTTCTCCCCATATCAACTTCAGGAGTCTCCCCCACATACCTGTCTTGGCAAAGTCGGGCGTCGACTGCAGGGTGTACCCGACCACACCCACACGCTCCCCGCTGAATTCGAAGACATGGCTGCAGACAAAGAGGCCCTGGAGGCGAGGCTCGCTGGACGCGTCGATGTTGCAGCTGAGGATGGGGAAGCTCACATTCTTGAGGAAGGGCAGGAGGCCGCTGATCCCGTTGTCGAACTCATGGTTGCCGAGACACTGCGTGTCAACAAAGCACATAAGAACAACATAGCAAGACCATGTTATCAAATAAAAACATTATGTAGGACATAATCCCTCTCTACCCAGGTGTATTGATAAATTGGTACCTGGCTACACTAGGACGTCAGGGCCCTCTAGTAGAGCAGTGAAAATACTGAAGAGGCTACCCTGGATAAAGAAGAACTTATTTTCTGTATCATTATTTTTATTATCATTATCATTATCATTATCATTATTATCATTATTATCATTATTATTATTATTATTATTATTATCATTATTATTATTATCATTAAACATTATACAATTATATAATAGGTGATTATCATGACTTTGATTATGTTGTGAGGGAACATCTTACCCTTTAGGAAAAATGTCAACCTCATTCATTTACCCAATTTCGCATGACAACAACAGTAGTCAGGTACAAATGTACCTGACTGCTATTATCAAAGATCATTACAGAGCACAATAATAATAATAAACCATATTTATATGGTGCATATCACAAAAATAGATTAATGTCTCTATGCGACTACAGGACAGCGATATTTCCAAATGCACACACACATGCACAACTAAGACATATTCATTGTCAATTTTACTTATAGCAAGTTGCTTACATATGAACCCTTGCAACAGCACTTCAAAATAAAAACATAAGAACACTGCATATATATTATACTAGTAGATCAACGAAGAATAAACCGGTAATGCAATATTTCGCCAATATAGAGTTTATTGAGCAACTCAAATTTTCGGTGGCTTCCATCCACCTTCTTCAGGAGTCTCGACGCGGAATGTCAATGTCAGAACATTCCGCGTCGAGACTCCTGAAGAAGGTGGATGGAAGCCACCGAAAATTTGAGTTGCTCAATAAACTCTATATTGGCGAAGTATTGCATTACCGGTTTATTCTTCGTTAAATTGGAGCCAATACGTGAATTCGCAACATGTTTGGATACTAGTAGATCGATATAGATATTCCCACATTGCATATCACACTACAGGCTGGACACGTACACTTGAGGAGCTCATTGTGGAATATGAATGGTCTGTACATTGTAGTTCAGCTGCACACAGGAGCAACTTCATTGTTATCACTGATGTAGACTTTGAGCTCACACAGCACATTCCCTCTGTTTAAGATGTTTTGTGATATGTTTTGTGTGTAGTTTTTTTAAGCCCCACAAAAGATTGTTTGGTGTCTCCCTCAACAAAGGTGCATGAAACTAATCCACATCATGGACCAGCCACAGAGAATTACTCCTCTCCAGCTAAAGATGCAACATGAATACATGTATCTCAGTGTATACCAAACACATAAATTTACAGGGTCTGTACTAGCTCGTACAAGTACATGAACATTGTACTTCTCTTCTTTTCTTTTTTGTATACTACTGTCTTTAACCCATCAATACCTGAGAACATGTACACTATACAGTGGATAGAGTAGTCATTTGCATACCTGCAAACCCAGAGTATAAATCTGAATGTCCAAACAAAGAAAAATTAGTGAAAAATCTGAACATTCATAAATTTCATATACTTTACTATTAACTGATATTTCCAAAAAATCAGAACACACTAAAATTAACACATTTTCTTTCAGTGAAAACTTAGAATATTCAGATCAAAACTGAACAGTTGGCAGGTATGCATTTGTAGAAGGCTATCAAATACACCAGTTGGTATCTCATAGTAAAAAAAAAGAAAAAAAGAAGTCCATCTTCTGAGTATTGCTGTACATTGCACTTTACCACGCACAGGAATGAAAAGATCCCCAATTGGATGACAAATATTTGGGACAGTTTTTGATACAACAGATTTAATAGATTTCAGATTGAAATAAAAATACACTAAGCAAACTCTAAGAGGTGGGAAGAAGGGTTGTGACAATACTAAAGTCAACATCCTTGGGCTGGACTCACAAACAAAAGGACAAAAAAAGGCAAAACCAAATGTGACAAAACAGTCAGGGTTTGTGTTATGTAAAGTACACAAGGCAGTCATGTGGAAGCGGTCAATGTACCATGATTCTGTCTTTGTGGAACAGCCTAAAATCACTCAGTCTACCGGTAAACAAAATGTGGACTAGAGGTGTCACAAACGTGCCATCTGAGGCTGCTTTGACAATCAAAACGATCTACAATATTTGGACAGACACAAACCTCCTTGTATATAATCTCAAGACGATTCAAAGCACTTCTTGACATTTGATCTAACATTTGCCATTTATCTCAAACTTTGAACACCTTAAAATCTTGAGTGTGTTTTACTTTGCTTTCTTTTAATGCAGAGATCCACACTAATTCTTTTCACTGGAGGCTCTTTCCCACCACTGAAATCTTCCACATTAATAATTTTGGTGGCTTGATGAAGAGTGGTCCTGAATGAAAGAAAAATGTGAAAATCCAACCTGAAACTTTGTCGCCTGATTGGGCAACCCAAAGATAACCTGTTTGGAAGTTTAGGGGCCAACGTTCAATTTTTAGTAGCCCCGGGTAATTACTACTGTCAAACCCTGCTTATAATGTTATGAAGTATTTCATTCATATCATCAGTTTTATTTCAGTCATATTTTAACCCACTCCTCCCGCAATTCCTTGAGACCCTTCAATGCACGATATCTGAATAAACCCTGTGCTGTTCTAGTGACAATAAATTCTAATATTTTGCAGAGGACATGTCTCAAGTCTACAATAGCAAACATACTACTAAGGGTACTGGTTCACTTTAACTCTGTTCTTGCTTTCAAGCATTTTCACTCCACTTCTTTTTCTCTCTTATACTATACAATGTAGTTTGTTTCTCCTCTACTTATACTGTATCTCTTTCATTCTTCCTCCTACATATAATATATATATATATAAATATAATATAATATAATATAATATAATATAATATAATATAATATAATATATATATATATAAAATAGCATACATACTTATAATACAGGCCGGCAGTGCACGACAAAAGTTATAGTGCACGCAAAATATAACGATTGCAAACGATAACCCACTATCGATTTGATATCGGTTTTTGCTCCCTCATTTTAATCATCGAGTACTTGAATCCCGCACCTTATCAACGCGATTGCGCCCCAACCGCGATATGTTTTGCTCGATATTATCGTTATTCTCAATTCTCGCAGGCTGGCTATGCCAGCAACTTAGTACTTATCTGTGTGATGGGACTTGACTTTCAGCGGTAGATTTAAACATGGAAGCTGAAATGAACAGGTTCGCTACTTTTAGAGAGACTGATCTATATAAACAGTATCTTAGACAATAAGGACACAAAGGATGCCATCAAATACGCCCTACGAATTTTGGACTCCTACTGTTCTGAAAAAGGAATCAATCCGACGGATATTAGGCCTACTGAGCAAGTCAACCCAAGATTTGTGCCGCTTTCTCCGTACATTCTACGTGGAAGTGCGCCGTGGAAATGGGCAGCGTGTGGTGTGTACAGTATACGCTAAGCGCTCTTTGATCACGCTACGCTATGAACTTTACTACGACATTCACAACACACTCTCGGAATCCGCATGTGCAGCAATGGGGCCTGGCACGAGCCTTGTGTTTAAATCCAGTAGATCCCTAATCCTACAAAACATCATCTAGTCCTGGTCCTGGACCCACAGTGCAGTAAGTAGGGCGTCTAACGTGTTACTGTTAGTTGACCTATTGTAGGGTCAAGTGTTAACTAGCTCTGTTTGCTCGTAAGTGACGTACAGTACAGTGTACGTAGATCTAGTATAAAAACGTTAGGCCAGGACCCCTAGGGCCCTAGGCCTAACCTATCGTAGGGCCTAGAAAACTTTAGATATAACCACGTAGACCCTAGACTCTATAGCTGAATTTGGATCTTCAGGATTTTGTCTACACAGGTTCAAAGAAACTGGTATTATTGCTTGTGTAGACACGTGCAACTGTTAGAAATGATCTAGGCTTATCTTGACTGGGTATGTATGCTATTTTATATATCACATAGTGCATGACATCTTATTGCACTATAACAAGTACCAAGCACCTCCAAATTCTGAATTTGCCCTCAGGCAATTATATTCAATTCGGCCTGCGGCCTCATTGAATATAACTGGCCTTCGGGGCAAATTCAGAATTTGTCGGTGCTTATATTGTTATAGTGCATTCAGCCTCATGCACTATATATATAATATACTATCGGAACGACCTATCTCTGTTTCCTTACAACCCAACTATCTTTTTCAGGACCACCTCTAATTTCATAGTTTATTTACAGGTTAATTCTTAGTACATTCTCCCCTAAAGACTACACTTTAACTTAATATCATCTCACTTAGTTTTCTTTTCTCCAAAAGGAACATTGTCAGGACTGAACTCAAATTATTTATTTTTCTCCTCCACAGCTTCCATTCCTCTCTTGCTATCTCTCTTTCCCCTCTCAATACTCTGTAGTTTCATCTCTCCTCAACTGACCACTTTCCTTTCCAATCTATTTTTCCTTTCATCAATTTGATTCTGCATTCCATAGTCTACATCAATCACTGACTTTGTTTCTTCCCCTTGGTTTCATCAAACATCTGTCGGACATTCACATCTACCTCACTTCTCTCTCTTAGCTCCATGCTTTTCCAACCTTCATCTCCTCCCTCTCCCCCCTCCCTTCGAAGTTCTATTTTACCTTTCTCCTCCCACCGATGTCCAAACCATTTTCCTGATTTTCACGTTCTCCCTTATGACTCTTTGTTCCCTTTTCTCCCATCTCCACGAGTGAAATTTCAACTTCCAGCTCACTGCTGCCCCTCACTTGTCGCTATTTGCCTTCCTTACATTCTCCCAATGTCTCTTCCCTCCTCAACTCTCCTCTTTCCAGGCTCTTCTTTTGCCAAGCAAGATCCTTATGGACTATACAGATGGTGTGATAAGCAAATAATCAACGTTGGTGAAGGTGATGGGACAAACTATCATTTCCGAGGCGATCTGGATGTAGCTATCTTTCCGAAGCGCAGCTGAGGAAAGATAGCGTACACATTCAGATCGCCAAGTGATAGTTTGTCTCATTGCCTGAAACTAAAAGTTGATTATTTGCTTTATATTCCACATCTAGGGTCCTAGAAATTCCCATTTTATTCCACATCTGAAACTGTTTTAACTGTCTTTAGGTATCCTTAGGGCTTAGGCTACGTGTGCGCGTATATGACAAAACAATAAATTTGCTGCCCACCGCGCGGCACTGAAGTGAAAGTGCGTTGCACTGTGTACTATCAAGCGACCTATTTAATGATAGTCCACAGTGCCACGCACTTTTATTTCGCGCGTTGTACTCATCTCGCGTTAAGACTGTATGGACTGCCAGAGATCAGCATAACAAACAACTGTCTTTATAGATGACAAAACAATGAATTTGCTGCGCGCACTGCGCGACACTGAAGGGAAAGTGCATTGCACTGTGTACTATCAAGTGACCTAGTTCTTCTCAGGTGATGTGATGGGCAAAACTGCGCTCTATCACGTGATCAGCTCTTGACCAATCCTATAGCAAGATTCTTAGTGTGTGGAATATAATACTGCATATCTTTCTCCCTCAACAGTAATGTTATATCCCAAAAAGCCCATGAAATGATGGAGAATAAATATGTTGCTAGTGGTAAAGATAATATTTTCACTGTGAAGAGTATGGAGGGGCACTCTTAGTAAAAAAAAGTTCAAGCACAGTTCTACAGTGTACAAAGCTTTATTTCCTGCTCGAAAGTTAACACAAGTTCTCTGAAAGGAAGTCATGAGTGACTTGCACAAACAATTTTAACCGGCAACAGTTGAAAGCTTGTGTACTTATAAAAAGAGGGTTTTGATATCAAAATTCATGAATTCAGTGCTTTATTGATTAGGGCAATTTGTCAGTCAGTTGCATTATAAAAACCTCTCAACAAAAGAATTCCATAAATTTGAAGAATTTATTCTGCAGTACCCACTACATGCTAAGGATTAGAACCAACATTTGCTGTCGGGTGGAAGCTCAGTGGTGTAGTGGAGATGACGCCTGTCCGGAGATCAGGAGGTCTTAGGTTGGAATCCTGCTTGAGTATAACCCCGTTTACAGTGCGGGGCTGGGCCGAGCCGCGGCCGAGCCCAGCCTCAATTGCGGGGCCAAGCCCCGCAATTTTGTCCGTTTACACTGCCGGGCTCGGCCGTGCTTTTAATTCAAAGCTTTCAATATTTTGTCATAGTTGCGCTCTGCTTGTAAACAAACACAATTTTGTATAGTCTGGTTTTCAGACCCTTTGCCAACTGGATTCCGTGGCGACGAAGTCACCATTCGGGCAAAGGCCTTTGCCGAAGGAAAAATCCTTTGCAGGACAAAACCACCTTAAATTATACTAGCTTTCGACGTTGAGGGGGTTAATATCCTGAATAGCGAAATAATACAGGCAGAGGGTTTGGAAGCCAGACTAAAATTGGCCGCGCATTTGGCCCAGTTTGCGTTTACACTGAGAAAAGGCCGGGCTCGGCCGCGGCTGAGCCGCGGCCACCTCCGGAGCAAGGCCAAATGCGAGGCCAATTTCGGTCCTGCATTTGGCCTTTTAAGCCGGTTGAAAAATATTAAAGGGATGAAAAAATAGTATTGGTTGAGGTGGGGATTCAGCTTCAACTTAAACTTTTTTACGAGTATACTTACAAACCAGTTTATGAAATGTTGTAAAAGGGCATACAATTCTAAGAGGAATTCAATGAGCAAATGACAAAAATTGATTTTGAATTGGCTGAGATATAAAAAAAGGAAAACAAAGAGATCCTCATAAAAGTTGGTCCCACCTTGTATTAGGGTCGTTTTGTTTGAATATATCTGCCATTTTAAAACCAATTTTCGTTAAATTAACATTGGGTTCCTCCTACAATATTAGCAATATAGTGTATGTGAGCATGCATCACAAAACCAACTAAAAGTCACACCACTTGGATTCTACGTGTGGACTCAAAAAAAGGTGAAAATCATGGGTCAACCTAGTCAATCTTTAGTATTTCATATTTTCTGAAAGAGCATTATTCTTCTACACGTATTCTTACATTTGAGATTAATAAATAAATGGGAAAGTTTTCTAGACTACTTTCTTTTTAGATCGGTGTGATTAGGTATATCAAGAGGCCCTTTTCTTATTTCTTTGATATCCTCTTTATACACACTCTTCATTTTCAACTCTAATAACTTTTGAAAGGATGTTACTGCTTTGACAGTTGGTAATACTGGTAGTCATGGACAGAATGTGCAGATAGGGCACACTTAATTTCAGCTTAATCTGATGATCCCAATATGTTAGTGCTACATGGTGATTTACATCTCTCTTTTTTTTTTTCTTCTTTTTTTTTTTGTCCCATTCATTGCACAGCTAGCACAGCCTGGTAAAAGATCAAGGGTTTGAATAGACCCTTGTAATTCAGAGCCTCTTTTCTTTAGTTTACACTTTTTCAGAGTGGGTACTTTCTCTCCAATATTTACATAGGTACGGTAAAGGAGAGTCCATTTGAATTGAGTCACACATTACTTAAGAGCTGAAGTCTGCTCTTTCATAATCTACTCTTAAAACTGAAAATCCCTGTGTGGCGACCTTTTTGTTGATTGTGCTGCAGCCCAGGTCACAGATATATTGGTTGTAACTTGTATGATCTTTCATATTTCAGTACTGATTTCTCATTATCTGGCAGATCGAGTCATAGATACATGTATATAATGCTCTTTCTTATTTTAGTAGCAATATCTCATTTGAAAAAAAAAAAAAAAATCATGAGTGCCCCACCCCTTTTTTTTTAACTTCTCTCTCTCCCTCCACCTCTCTTCCTTCATACACTGGCTTCCTGCAGAAAAACGCATTAACTTCAAGATTCTTCTTCTTGTTTACCGTACATTGCGTAAATTTGCCCCGTCTACCTTCAAAATACTCTTCATCTTCACCAACCACCACGTAATCTCCGTTCATCAAACTCGCTAAAATTACAGGTACCTCGAATCAAGCATAATTGGGGGGATCGGGATTTTTCATATATGGGCCCAAAACTATGGAATGGCCTACCAAAATCTCTTAGAGAAGTATCTTCCATTGATAGTTTCAAAAAGAATCTCAAGACATATATTTTTAATTTGAATTGAAAATATTGTATATCTGTATGTATAGTATGTGTACGTATAGGACTATATATGTTTGTTGGTTTATTGTCTTATTATTTTCTGTGATACTGTTGTAACGTGACACAATATGTACTCTGTTCTATAGCGCCTTGAGTATCTTTTTTAGGTAGAAATGTGCGCTTTATAAGAGTCTCACTATTATTATTACTATCATACAGTCTGTTCAATTCATCTCATTTTGCCTCCCCAGCTATTCCACTAAAATTACTTGTATAACCGTTAGTTGTACCATACCAGTGTTGAAGTAATATTAGGGTCTACTTGCAATTTTTAATATTACTTCATAGATTTTACACTAGTGTACTGTATAATACTGTAGTGTTAGTGTTAGGTCCAACGTTTACACTTCACATAGTCTACAAGGCCCTATTGGTTCTTGACAGATTATAACATATTCCATCTTTATTCTTACCATGGCGTCATACTCGAGGATATTCATGAAGTAGGCGGTAGCGTTACCCCGGTAGACGACGAACCAGTCGGTCCCTTGGAACTGGTCACCAGCGTCCAGCAGTAGAACATTTTCGCCCGGATCCCTCGATCGTATTCTGTTGACAACAGTCGCTCGACGGGCAACCCCTCCATAGCACTCACCAGCCTCCCGGAGCGCGGCGGTGCAGACTCGGCCGCTCACGTCTGTTTCCACGAAGCGCGTGTGACAATCGTTTGTGTGCAAAACGGTCAAGTTAAACGCAGACGTGTCTTTAAATACTATTAGACATATCGTCATAGCGATAGATAATACACGAGTGAATGCTAAATTCACCATATTGTCATTCCTTTACAACTATCCACACTGATTTCAAAGTAATCGCTGTCCTCTGGCTCTAGGCTTGTTGACCGGCACAGCCCGTTGAGGTAACTCCGTTAACAAACATAGGTTTTCCTGTACACAAGCTGCGCAGGCGCTAGGCGTGTGGGTGTTTTGCTGCTGGCAGGTGCAGTACGTTGTCACTGGGATCATCAGTGGTTGGTCTTATGGCGCCCGTGTTATCATCACAGAACTTTGGAGTTCTGTAGTTATCATACGTGTTCGTGTGTGTGTGTGTGTGTGTGTGGGAGGGGGGGGGGGGGGGGGGGGGGGAGGGGGGGGGAGGGGAGGAGGGGGAGGGTTAGAAGTGGCGGTATCAAATTTTATTGATATGACATTGTGATGACATAATAATAACATAGGGAGTGTAAAGAAGAAATGAATAATATAACGGTTAAAAGTTAACAGTTGGAATGCATTCGTCAGTGTACAAACAATTTGTATATGATGGAAGCCGATGATGGAATATTTTATATGAATGTGTGTGTTTGTATTAACTGTATTGCTATTTTGCTGCTGCTTTTCCATCACTTCCGCATCAAGATTGTATTGTGTAAGAAAAAATGGCTATTTACGCGTCAATAGGTCAGATTTATTCAAGTGTGTTAAGTGAAACCTGAGGGCTGAAAGCACGCACGGAGGGTGTGTGTGTGTGTGTGTGTGAAAAAAAAAACACCGAATTTTGTTTTGATCATTTGAATTTCAACAAATAATCGATAAAAAAAGATTAGGGTTGATTTGTTTAGTTTGTCTTAGGTGGGGCCGGAAATTGCTTTTATAGTGATCGATAGAATTCTTTAAAAATGATAATTTTATCATGATGTAACATACATATTTCTTTTCGAATAGATAATTGTATTAAAATTTTCATTTTTGTAAAAATTCAAGTGAATGCTTATGATTTGTGCCTGTTCTTCTAATCACTTTGGCTCCTACAGAGTTTCTTGAGGCCCTGTTACATCAAATACATTTTTTTTTTTTTTTTTTTGACGACATCGGAGCTCTCCTTTACGAGAGCTCGGCGGCCCACTGGTTGAGAAGCACTGATGTATACAATACATGTAGTTATATCGAGAGAAAAAAAAAATCAGTTTACTGAAAAAAAAAAAAAAAACATGGTTGGGATAGATGGTGGTTGTCACGAGGAAGGTGGGGTGTGACAAGGAAGGACATATTTTGCTTATTTCATAGGTTGTGGGAAATCTTTTCTTGTCATGAGGTGCATAAATTTGTTGTCAAAAGATTGATGCTTTTACTTATTTTTAATTTGCAGTTTGATAATCATACTTTCAAGTGAATGCATATTATTTATGCAAGAATATACTGCAAACACATTCATTATATAATGTATCATATATGTGTATTATGTATATATATGTTATATATAAATATATATCAAATTCATATATTATATAAATATATACCTCTCTCTCTCTCTCTCTCTCTCTCTCTCTCTCTATATATATATATATATATATATATATATATACCTCTATTGATGTTACCTCTGCCTCTGCCTCTGTGCTCAAAGTCTATTCGTTCAAAAGTTACAGCATTTTGATTTAGGGGGAGTTATTATATTTGTTGTACATGCCTGTGTGTTTATATGCATCCCATATTAGCTACAATCAACCTCGCCTATAAAGTTCAGATCACACATGTCGAAAAAAGAATATGGGCCAAGTCAAAGAAAAAAAAAACCAAACGATACACTGTAAAAACATCGGTGTTAGATTTAACACCACGGGTGTTAAATCTAACACCGATCAAACTTCAATAAAGGACCACACCCACAGGTGTTAAAAATGCACTGTGATGGTGTTGAAAAGTGTTCACCTGACACTTCGTGGTGTTAATTTGACACTGTACCTGGTGTTATTTTGACACTGTACTGGTGTTAATTCAAAAATGACACCACATGGTGTTGATTTGATATTTGCTGGTGTTAATATCAATGGTTTAACACCCGTCCAGCTTCAATAAGGGACCACACCAGCTGGTGTTACTTTGGTGTAAATTTATTTTCACATTTTTTCAAAAATCTAGTATTTTAATGTAAAATTCTTGATCGTCTTGTTTAAATTAGAAATCAACAAGAAGTGCAGTTAATAAGAAACTCTTCAAAAAACAGTTTAAAATTTGGAAATGACACCCGTAGGTGTTAATTTAACACCATAAATGAGCACCGAATTAACACCAGCTCGGTGTTCACTATTCAACACCGGACTTTTTGCAGTGTATAAGCAAGTGTTAATGCTAATGTGTAAATCAAAATTCACGGAAGTCAAAGAATTTTCTCTGGTCCCTGAATTACATGTATGACCCAGACGAGGCTGACTGTGTGAGAAAAAAAAAAGAATATTCGAAAGTAATTCGAGTCTATTAAACACTGACAAGAGTAGTAGAAACCGAGTCTTGGATCTGGAAATTATAGGCCTATATACATTTTTTTATTTTCGCATGTTACGCAGTTTAGGACATATTGTGGGGCCCTATATTCCAGGGCTCACATAATAGGCCCATGATTTCAGCGACATCGAAGATAAGAGTTGCTATACAATTTCAAATACAAGCCTATTAAATTCTTATAGGGGAATGCATTTCAAACATGATTTTCATTTGTGAAGTCTGAGGAAATTTGGGCAAGCTGTGCAGAAATCACGAATTTATACAATTCTTGAATTGATATTCCACTCATCGCTGGACGGGAATATTACAACATTGTCTCAATAGTACAATGATATAAAAAGGCACAAAGATAACTCCACGAAATCTCATTTCCTAATAGTCATCATAACATCATACTATTACTTCCTTGCTTTTTAGGGCAAAGAAGTAAAATTCTCTCTTGGCCGCTGGAAATATGAAACTATCTAGCATTCTCTTCGCATTTTCCTAATAAAATTACAACTCGTTCCACTACGCCACGGTGATAATGATGAAAATGTAGTTGTAGCCGTATTACCCAGCAATGTCGGCATATTAGTTAAACCAAAAGTGTACATTCACTATAACTTTTGGACGCAGAGTCAGATTTTCCTCAAACTTTACAGATTGGTTCGGTATCATTAATATACTGCATTCTTTAAATCAATACATGTATATACATTGTGATCGGTCTAATTGAAGTACATTGTCAATGTTTAGAAATATTGAAAGACCTATTGGACGTAAGAGTATCGATGATTTTTATCACACACATAAGTTAGTAAGATGGTACTGCCAATAAAAACGCGTAGTTTTATGATACACAACCAGTTACTGTGCATGAATAGCATTTATACATTTTTACTTCTACACATAGATTTACAAGAATTCAAACCGATCATTGACAACTGCGCGTATGCACGTGTAATTAACAAATTCATTTACAAAATTAATGTTACCAGTATAAAAAAAAGAAACAATACACACGCTTCTGCAGGAAAAGAATTCATGAACAATCACAAACTTTAGCAATATTTCGCAGTAGTTGATTGATAAATGACAATAATGTAAAGCTTGGCATTTAATTACACTACAAAGTTATCACAGAAATTCAAGGATCTTTTTTTTAACGACACCATAAACAAAGGGAGTACTGATGTAGTAGACAGTTCAAAATAAGGAATGACATACCATTACACAATACTGTATATACTACTGTACAAGGTGATTACATGGCCGTATGGGGATAACTTCTTCGTATTCTGAGCAAATTCTGAAATGTGAAAAAAATAAAACTGTACAAAATGTAAATTTTACAAAATGTTTTATGTACTTTTATCTACATTTTATCTACTTTAATGAAAGCGCTATATCTACAAAACAAGAAAATTGGATGAACGAAAAAAAAACACACCAATCACAATAAAATTGTCAGAGAGAAGAATGATAATGAAGTGCAACCCTCCCTTTGGGATCAATGACAACAACCAGTTATTTCTTGGATTCGATTGACTGCAAAAATAGTGTTTCTGTGGTATACTCATCAATGGCAGAGTGATCATTATTGAATAGGAACATTACTGTCACATAAGCAGGTCTTGGAAGTTTTAGTATAGTGAAGACAATTTTCATCATAAGCCTAGCACGAACTGTATATACAGGATTACTCGTGCTTGTCATGTTAGTTTGACTGCCATGGTTTCGTATCATTACCATCATTGCCATTATCATTATACCAATAAGATAACACAACAAGTAGTGGTGGGAAAATATTGTGCAAGAATTATACGTTACAAGTGATATGTTGCATCAAAAGAAGTAAATCAGAATTGAGGAATGTTGTGCTGATGATATGGTGGTAGAGGTAGTAGTATTAGTATGGTAGTAGTTATAAAAGTACGGCTTGTGCCGAAAGGGTGGGTTGGGTGGTGGCGCGTCGCGTTAATGGGAACACCACCCTTCGTCCAAAGCCCCCCCCCCCCCCCCCGGTTTTGTCGAAAGGGTGCGTTGGGAGCGTTGGGTCGCGTCGCGTTGACTAGAACCCCACCCTTCGTCCAAAGCCCCCGCGGTTTTGCCGAAAGGGTGCGTTGGTACTTTTTCTCATGTAATATTAAAAGACGAGTTTTGAATTTATATTTATCCTTCAAACAACCATTTCAAAGAGGCTATCGTCCGGATCGGTTTACACTCTATTACCACTTGGTCTACAGCCAGTTGGTCTAATAGACTGTTTAATATCAGTTGGTCTTATAACCAGTTGGTCTAGTCATCATTTCGTCCAATTACTGTTTGGTCTAATTGTTATTTGTTGTTTAATATCAGTTGGTTAAATATAAATTCAAAACTCGTCTTTTAACCCTATAAAGCCCAAGGGGGGGGGGGCACATTTTGCCCCCTACCAGATTTTCATCCGCCACTCCTTCGCCCCAGTTGATGACTTTTCCTAAAATCGTATTCCGAACATTTTGATATATAATTTAGCTATATTTGATATTGCTGGTTGCCATGGCAACAATAAACTGACAACCATGTCAGTCAGATTTTCATTTTTTTCTGTTCCAATTCCAATTAACCATATTATAATGTATGAAATGGGCGTTTCTTGGTTGAAATTTGCTGAAGGAGCAAAATGTGAAGTAATTATGGCCCTGAAATGTTTTTCCTATTATTTCCTTTGTTTTTCTGTGACAATGCCATAAAACGATAGATATAATAGAGATATTTGAAAATAACAGTATTTTCCAAAGATTGCCATTCTATTTTGTGTCATTTTGATTCCTCCACCCAAGTTATACCTCTAATATAATTTGTTTATCACATTATCAATCTGCAACTTAAAATTCCGATATTATGGGAATATGAAATATGATAACTATGCATGTACCTATCCCAAACAATACATCACATGTCTCATAATGTATTTCTTTATTTTGTTATGAATAACGCCCCCATGTGGTGACCTTGAGAAATTTCAACCATAAAAAATGAGCTTTGACTTGCAGATCATTTGTGGCAAAAATGAAAAATATTGGTCTATGATAAGACATATATACTGGGGATAAAGAAATTATACAGAAAAATCATGTTTTTAGCATATTTCCTATGTATTTCTTTATATGTTGGTAAATAGCGCCCTCTATGTGTGACCTTGAAAAAAAATCAAGTATATATGCGGTCATGTAGACTATGAGTTGCTCTACCCATGTGCCAAATATGACGATGAAATATCAAACAATAACAAAGTTATATAGGGGGGGGGCACAATGTGCCCCCCCCCCCCCCCTTGGGCCTGGGAAGGGTCAAAATAGCTTGGGCTTTATAGGGTTAATATTACATGAGAAAAAGTACCAACGCACCCTTTCGGCAAAACCGGGGGGGGGGGGGGGGCTTTGGACGAAGGGTGGGGTTCCAGTCAACGTGACGCGACCCAACGCTCCCAACGCACCCTTTCGGCAAAACCGGGGGGGCTTTGGACGAAGGGTGGTGTTCCCATTAACGTGACGCGCCACCACCCAACCCACCCTTTCGGCACAAGCCTAAAAGTACAATGTGTAGCAGAAAAAAAAAATCATTCATCCTTTTTCTTCAGTGGTTGCCCCCTTGGTCCTAGGATCATCACTGACCCTCCTCTGCCTTTTGTCTGTCCACCCTCCTGCTCTAATCCCCTCCCTTTACCTGTTAGGCTCCTTGCCCGTGACCTCCTATACCCTCTTTTTTGTTTTCTGTGTTCTGTGTCCCTAGCCTGTCCCTGATTGTTCTTGTTGCGTGAAGTCCTTATATGTGTTTATAAATAAGTTCTTAGATGGGTTTGCTTTCCCTGCCTGTTAGTCATTTTGCCTCTGACGAAGATCCTGCTAAGACTGAAAGCTCATGCCCTTTTTGACTCCAATAGTACAATGTAATACAGTATAATTTAATACTAATAGTATACAGCAATTTACCACTTGCAGCTATTAATACAGTATTGAGTAATAGTTTCAGATGTTATTGTGTATCCGTTTAATCAGTTTGAATCATTTGATTTTCTACTACAGTTCAACAGGCCACTGTACATGTATATGTGCTCAATGATATTGAAAGTGCAATTAAGGGTTTGAGTATCCTCGGCGATACATCGAAGTGTCGTCAACTCCGTTTCTTGAGGGATTTACATGTAGTCACAGATGGAAGTGAATACGTGAAACTGGATATTACTGTCGCCTATGTTCATAATCTTCTCCACCCAAAATCTGGCGATACGACCATTCGGAGTGTCCTGTTGAGGAACTGCCGTATTATACCTTGCCGAAAGACCACTCCCCTGCAAAGCAACCAAAGTGAAATACTTAAAAAACACATCTTTCATAGATTCACTTACTGTGACTGAAGTTACTAGTTGACTGCAATCGCAATCTTGGGAACAACTACCGCAAAATACTCACCAACTGAATTGATTTTTGCCATAATGCGAAAGTTTGCAATGTTTTCTGTATTGTCACTATAAAATTGAATATATTATTTGCCAACACGTCAATTGCAGTTGGTGACTAAATACTTGAACAATACGCATTTCTTTGAAGTTGCTTTTGTGTCCAGTTTAAATATTACGGTAAATTCAAAATATTTATTATGGACAAAACATTATACACACAAATTATCATATACACATATTCAATTGACTCCATTCTAAACTTCAATGAGCGATATGGGATACAGATACATGTCACGAGCTCGTCGCCCACGACTCATACAGCCCAGGAGTCATACATCCCACGAGTCATTAGCCCATACAGGTATACAGACCATCAGTTTAGCCGACGAGTCTTATTTTGCACGAGAAATACAATACATATGAGCTAGAAACAGCACACTGTTTCATGATATTGCCATTTGTATAATCGAATGGTAATGAATAAAAATCATTAGAAAATGTTTGTGTAAATTGTGTTTCTTTGTTTGTTTGTTTGTAAATCCAGGCATTTAGTTTATGTCGTTTTATGACCTTGTTTGCTTTGATTTGACTTGATTTGATTTGATTTGCTTCATCATTGCAAATGTACATACATTATTAATAGTAAATATGCCGTTTGTATATGCACCGTGATTTTGTCTCCATTGGATTTGCAATGTTTTTTAACAAAAGTGTGTATACGTAGAACAATGATTTCCTCAAAATAAAACAAATATAATCTAATAATGATAAAGACGTCTGAGTTAAAAAAGAAAAAAAGAAATGGATATGCTTACTCGAGTATTGGCTGTTTGGCACTTCCGGTCTTGCTCATGGGCAGCAAGGATAAACTGCGTTATGTGATATCTCTCCTCATCGGGCTTGACTGCTACCTTTAAAATGAACTCCAGGTGTTCTTTAAGTTCGTTGATCTCTTCAGGTCTCAGTTGGCTCTTCTGTGATTTAAATGAATATGGAAAACAGACAAACGAACTAATCTATCTTTATACTCATTGTGGGGGCGCTGTGGCAACACTGAAGAGGCTATCCTCGATAAATAAGACCTTATCATTATTATTATTAATATTACAATGTATTATTATTATCATACTGAAATAAGATGAAAGGAGATAAATCGATCAAGATTACAATAAGCGTGCGATACATGAACAGATTTCTCTATTTACAATGACTCTATACATCAAACAAAAAAAGAGAATTTTAAAAGCAAACAAAGAGCAAGCATGTACATACATTTGAAATATTTCGTTGGCTCTCTTCGTTGATGTTCAGCTGAGGGGGAGCACTTTTTTGTGGTTCAACGACGGATTGACAAATGAGGAGTTCACACTTGTCTCGCAAATGTCTTTCATCGCGTTCCCCGAGGCGATTTAGCCGACTCTTTGTAGACCTAGAAAGCTTTCGTATTCTCTCTTTTTGCACCTGGAATTAGAAAGACATCCAGCTCAACATATTATAATCAGGAGTAGAAGACTACATTGTGTATTCTAAGCGAACAAAAGCCAGAAAACACGCAAGAAACACAACAAACATAATAAAATTACATTAAATACGTTTGGCAGCATTATTTTGGGACGTTTCCATGAAGCTAACAGTGCACGTTTTACTGTATCTTATCTGCATTATAATCATCTTCATAGATGGAATGAGTAAAGCAACAATTAATGTCTATTTTCGAAGGGGAATTTACTCTAAATTTGCATGTAAATTTCATTTATCTGAAGAACACATTTTTTTGACTTGTTACTGACATATGTTAAAGGCAATATAAGCTAAATGCAATATTAGCTATGATGAACTCTCTCTCTCTACATTTTCTTTATATCGTTCTTCTGCAGTAATTTCAAGAACGTTTGTAGTTTTCTCATGCAGCAATGGTGACACAAAAGCATTAAGCAAATTCGTAGCTTCTGATAGGATTGTTCGATTTTCTTAATATTGCTCCATTCACTCATTCCACATGTTAAATCCGGGGGGGGGGGGGGGTTCTTACCTGACTGTCAGTGGTCTTGCTAGAATGCCTCATGCAACTCCCAGAAGATCCTCGCGTTGTACTGCCTGTTTCAAACTCCTTTAATATGCCCCTGACAGTATTGATCATGTCGTTTTGAATCTCAATGTCAGAGCTTATTTCTAAATCGTCTCTGAATATTTGCATGACAAGGGGCTCCCCTCGGTCATCAGGACTCTATTTAAGTGGAAGAAGGAAATTAGAGAAGGATATCAGGTACAATAAGCCACAGCTCTGATATCAAATTTATGACTTTCTCTTTTTTCGCACTTTCATAACTTTCTCTTTTTTTAATTCAATCTCTCTGCAAAGTTACCTTCCTGCCTTTCCTTATACGGAACCATCATGCAGGCGTATCTTTACCAAAGAGCAAGAGAAGACCCCCCCCCCCCAAAAAAAAAAAAAAAAAAAAACCAAAAAACCCAAAAAAAAAAACCAAACAAAAAAACCAAACAAACAAACAAACAAACAAAGAAAAATACGTCGGAACACACTTCGGACCAGCATGGTATATAGGGAGCGGATGTGGCAACATGCGAGCCCATGTGCATTCTTAATAGCTGCTTCGGACACCATTGTGAAACTTCATATAAGACCCTAAGAAGCACATAAGACTCCAAGCATAGTCCCTACACAGTATAGGAAACTCGCTGATAGGACCCCTGTTAAAGGCTCATTGGAGTCCTTGAACTATTAAAGTGTGTATACCATATCGACCCAACTGACCTGCGTGCGTGGTCAAATGTCTGCACAATGACCAACGGGCCCAAAACAAAACTTATATGAACCACGGGGGTCACTCTCCAAATCAACATGACCTGCTACGTATCAGCATCAAAAAGATCTGTTTTTGGACATTATGGCGTTTTCCCAAACAAGGTTGTTGTTTTTTCTGTCGCCACTTAGGGGTCCTATCTAAAAACAATAACGTTGTTTGTTTTTCTATCGCCGATGAGGATCCAATTTGGCAAAATAGGTTTTCGACATTCCCTACGAATTAAAGGCAATTTTATTTGAGTTTATTTATGGTATGTGACTCATTTGGTAACGCCATTCAGAATATGTTCTACAGGCGTGACGCCATTATTAGGGATGCAAATTTGATGTGCCGTATACGCCATTTAATAAGCTAATGACCTGGGAGACTAACTACAGCGTACCTGACAGCTCGACTATATCCTCACTGAAATAAGTTGTACATATTTTTTGTAGCCCTGAGGTTCTAATTTCTCACTTAAGCTTTTTACAGCAATTGCCCTCTTTGTTTTAGGTAGACATTTTCCATACATTCCTATCATTCATTCATCATCATATTTCGCATAAATTCAGTTCACATTGATACTAAATGAATCGATTTAAAATGTATACCTGACGAAACGTAATTTTCACATAAATTGAATCTTCCGTAACATCAACAACTTCGACGACTTTGTTGGTGGGAGTAAAAGAGATAAATTCGTTGAAGCTCTTACCCATATTTCGTTATCGTTTGTGTTATCGTCACAGTCCTTATCTTCTTTCAGAATAGGTGGTTGGAGAGGACTGTCGGGTCCAGTTTCTAAAACATCTCTGAAACCAGTCAAAATGCTTGTTTATTAGAATATACCTACATACCCGGGAATATACCCTGTAGAATCTACAAATGAGTTTACACACAACCTATACTTGAGATCTGTAATATACTGCAGGTATATCTGGCTGTCTTTGGCTATTATGGTAGGCAATTTCCTATACATCATTATACTGGTATCATACAACATGAATCGACTTTCTTATATTACGATTTAATTGTTTTGGCAGAAGCAAAGTATGTTCTTCCCTTTTCAAGGCAAAAGAGAGTGTTCCAATATCCTAAACCCAACATTTTATTAATCTTCACTATTTATTCATTTCATTTTACTTTCCAAACATTTTTGTAAACGTATTACAAAGATGAAACAATGGATGAAGGGGCTGCTAAAAGCAAACTTGTATGATGCAGTCCCCGCAATTACATTGCTACGATACATATCACAAGACATACGAAATTGGTAAAACGGCAAACTTTCAGTCTTTTTGAGAGTGTAGCAAATCCATTTGGTTCATTTGGTTTATTTGGAGAAACGGGGGCCTCCACAAAGAGTTCAATGACAGCTGTGCAGTAAACATTTTTGTTGTTTTCAGGAATTGAGTTCACTCAGATTTAGATGTGGGCACAAAAAGAAACATCCACACACTCTTCAAATTTGCAAACATATCAATCCCCATGTCAGAAGGACATAAAGCATGTCATATACGAATTGCCCTTTGTCCGCATGAAGATTTGATATCTTAGACTTTGAGCTTGAACATTGTCCTCTCGTTTTCATGTTATAAGCGATTACTGGATTAATTGCTGAAGTTCAAATGATTATGTATGATTTGTATTTGTATTTTTTTTCATAATGTTTATATCAAGATAAATATTAAGCCTACAAATAAGGGTGGGTGGATGGGGTGTTACTTAGTTCTTGCTCATTCTTTTTTTTTTAGATATTGTTTTTGAAGTTATAGTAATGTTTGTTTATTGTTTTGGGGTTTTTGTTTTTCGCATTCGATGTTTTCTATTGCATTTATAATTTACTCTGCTCCTGGACCCCTCGGTAGAACCAGCTGTGTCGTGTAGGCACAGCTGAGTAGGGCAATCCAGCCGTATTTAAAAAAATCATTCTGTTGACTGTACGATTATTGTTTTGTTGTTGTGTTTTTATACGGAAAATACATAAAACATAACCAAAATTATGGGAATATTATTGAGACTATATATCATTGGCAGAGAAACAGACGGTACTTGTTTACAATTTCATTCTATACCAAGGATGAATAAGGGCAAACAAAAAGACCATTTTGCACCCTTGGATGTGCATTCATGCTCCGATAAAAGGCAGGTGTGATTAATATATAATCTGACACAGACCGAGAAGCATCTTGCTCAGTTGTGCAAGTATCAATTGCAACGGGTTGAGCTTCAATATCCCCTTGTCCTTTCTTGCCGCCTAACCCATCGGTCCTTCAAGGGAAAAAGAAACATATAGATATTATGCTGAGAAGGCACATAAGTCAAAATCAAAATGTAGTTTGCATATCAGTCCCTGGTGTGTGAGATGGAATGAAACCATCAGCTTGTCTTCTTTGGTGGTCATGCTTTTAGTTTGACAATATGGGTATTTTTTACTGATTTTGGTGTCTGTATGAATTAAATTTGATATCATTAGGTTTATGAAATCAACGCAGCAAGTGCCTAAGACATAGACGATTCATTTTGGGCACAAATTTCACTAATAAGAGAAAGAAAGTATTGACTAAATGTGACGAGTCCTCCGAACATATAAAAGGGGAAATATTTTACTCAAAAGACAAGGTATCATACGAAGCATTCAGAAATTGAAGATGCAGAATCAGAAACAGACTGAAAAGCCTCTTACATGGTCCTGGTTGGAATCATTTCACTGGTTTCAAGTTTATCATGTCCTTGGCCGTTCATGTCGCTTGTCACCATGGAATCTGTCGCTCTCTTGGATAGCCTGTTGAATATAGGTTATGGATAGAATAGATTTTTAGATGGTGGTCCCCAGAGAATTACTTGGGTAAGAAGAATTGCTCGGATAACAAGTCCAAGATAAGTTGAGATGGAACACTCAGTAACATCAAAAACAACAAAAATAGTTTTGTTGGTCCATTTTTTCCTTTTTTTTTCTTTCCAATTAACCGGAAAGTTTCTGTTGTTTTTCTTTTTGGCAGTGTAAATGGCACATCGACATACGTGTGAGTTTGTGGCAAAATACTTTTCTTAAACCGACGTATGCAGTAAGCAGCGAAACGGACGTACAGGGACTTAGTCGCGTGTATTCCCATCACTCTCACACACTTACACTGCCTTATGGATTACCAGAGAATGGGAGAAAATTATACTAATCAACTTAAATTATCATCATTTCTCACTATACTTTTTTGACTGCATATTCCGTTACATATTGTGTAAGGTAAAATGATATGTGAAGGAAAATAACTTAGGCATGTACCAATACCTTTTTCTGAAGTATACTATAAGGCCAATGATTATCAGGAGGATGACGATGACAGCAAAGACAATAATTCCAATGATACCACCAGTTCCGATTCCTTTATCCCTTTTTTCGGGTTGCGACGCTGCTAGAAACAAGGAAAAGTAGAAATTACGCGGTGCGTAATATATGTCCCCGCCGGAAGTAGCATTTTGTAGCAAATGTACAATACAGGTCAAAAATCAAGGTCAAAGGTCAAATAAGTCAAAGGTCAAAATTCTGCGTAGAAGTTCTGAAGCCCTCACCTGGTGCCACCACATACATCAAACGGAATTGAAATCGGGTTAGAAATGGCAAAGGAGTAGCATTTTGTAGCAAAATATACAATACAGGTAAAAAATCAAGGTCAAAGGTCAAATAAGTCAAAGGTCAAAATTCTGTGTAGAAGTTTTGAAGCCCTCACCTAATGCCATCACATAAAGCAAACGGAATCGAAATCGGGTTAGAAATGGCGAAGGAGTAGCATTTTGTAGCAAAATGTACAATACAGGTCAAAAATCAAGGTCAAAGGTCAAAGAAGTCAAAGGTCAAAATTCTACGTAGAAGTTTTGAAGCCCTCACCTAGTGCCATCACATAAAGCAAACGGAATCGAAATCGGGTTAGAAATGGCGAAGGAGTAGCATTTTGTAGCAAAATGTACAATACAGGTCAAAAATCAAGGTCAAAGGTCAAAGAAGTCAAAGGTCAAAATTCTGTGTAGAAGTTTTGAAGCCCTCACCTAGTGCCATCACATAAAGCAAACAGAATTGAAATCGGGTTAGAAATGGCGAAGGAGTAGCATTTTGTAGCAAAATGTACAATACAGGTCAAAAATCAAGGTCAAAGGTCAAAGAAGTCAAAGGTCAAAATTCTGTGTAGAAGTTTTGAAGCCCTCACCTAGTGCCATCATATAAAGCAAACGGAATCGAAATCGGGTTAGAAATGGCGAAGGAGTAGCATTTTGTAGCAAAATGTACAATATAGGTCAAAGGTCAAGGTCAAAGGTCACGACTGAAATTCTGTGTAGAAGTTTCAAAGCTCCCATGTAGTGCTATCATATAAAGCAAACAGAATTAAAATTGGCTCATAAATGACAGAGAAGTAGCAAATTGAAGATTTTGATCACACACGGACGCACACACGGACACACGGACGGACGGACGGACGGACGGACGGACGGACACACGGACACACACACGTACGGAGCCCGTTTCATAGTCCCCTGCTCGAACTCGTTCGGCGGGGACAATTAATGAATCAAAACGGCAATTCTCAAATTACTATTTGAAGGTCAGAAAATAAACAATACAATTCAAACGTTATCCTTATTATGCTATAGGAGCACGATAATACCGTATCCCCCCCCCCCCAAAAAAAAAAAAAAAAAATACAACAGGACCCTCCGCAACGATAATTTTAAAAATAGTGAATCAATCCAAATTCAATTTCAGGGTACAAAACTGTAACGCATTGCCCACATCTTACAGCAAACCCCGTTCGATTTGCTTCAGTGGTCAAAGAGAAATGAGGAATTTTGAAGAGCATGTCACGAATCTCTTCCATCCAAGTTCAGTCTGTTGTGAACAAACAAGAGCATCCAAGTACTGAACTTGGAAGAATCAGACTCATGACATGCTTTACAACAATCCACATTTCTCTGCGACCGCTTAACCAAATTGAATTGGGTTTTCTGCAAAATAGAGCAATGATGTTACATTTTAAGACCCTGAAGTAGCATATAGACAATTTAATCATATTGGGTGTTATCAATGCGAAAATCTGATTGTAATTTTTGGGTGGCAAGTTTTTAATAGAAGGCTTGTAAACACAAAACAAAATCTGTGAGTAAAGTTGTGATCTGCTACGCGTCACAATTTTATGATTATAACAAAAAGAGTTAACTTACCAGTAGAAGTTGAGATCAAACAAGCGCTTATTGTCAGAGAGGGCTGTTCGGATGAAACGCTACACGTAACCACTCGATTTTCTGTAGCAAGTATAGGCTCAATTGTGGCCACAGCCGACCACTCGTTAGTGTCTGTGAGACTGAAAACGCTTGGAATTTGGGGTCCCTCACTGTTGGCGAAAAGAATGGTTGGTCGATCGAGGAACCCTGATGCGATGCATGTGATATCAGTCTCTTCGGTGGCGTCCACGGTGCAAGTACACTCACTCCCTTCGCCAGGGTTCCCACAGGGTTCCATGCGTAACGCTTGTGGATAGAAACATAGCCAACAACTAAAGTTTATGCCACAACACAATGACACCAAATTTGCCAGAAAAAGATGACTCTGTGAATGTCTTATTTGATATTAAACCCTGGGTGTTTTGAGGTTTTGATAGGCTTTTATGATCTTTCTTGATAAATCCTTCCATTGTACAATTGTCTTCCAGACGAAGACAAAATAAAATAATTACAAGTATTTAAAAACACTACACATGCTCACTTTGGAGAAAGATAAGGGCTTGATGTCTCGCAATTCATCTCCGCTTTCCCAAAGTTATTGTAAATCCAAACTTACTGTTGACGAGGTCGGTGGTCCTTTCCTTCTTATAGTGTGAGTTATCAGAATAAATTGGAGTATTTTTTATTTAATCATTTCAGGAAATATCTGTTATCGTACAGTTCATACTAAATGTAAACAACAAAGAGTGAAACATGCAACAAGAAATTTTCATTTCCACCAAGTCCTTACTAAAAAAAGATGTATTATATGTTACAAGATATGCTATTATAATGGACGCTTTTATATTACCTATAAATATGTATATTGTTCGGAAGTGAAAGTAAAACATAAATGAATGAATGAATGAATGAATGAATGCGGAAAATTGTTCAATACATTATTTATGTGGGTTACGCTAGCCTGGACATCATACTCTCGGACAAATCCTGACTGGTCCATCTGTTCAACAAGTTCCGGATTGCATTGTCCAGGGTTGGGCTCGCTTGCGGTCGAGTTTTCAAGGAAGAGAACTAAGAATCTACTTAATATTGTATTCAAAAGGAGTCAAAAGGGGACTGGAATTTCTTTCCTAGCTGAGTCTCCGTAAAAAAAAAGAAATTAGAAGACGAAGATTCTGCTACAGGGTGAAAAGCTCAGCCTATTGACTCTACATGTATTTTACTCCATGCACTTGCTCGCAACTCTACTGGAAAAGCAGATTTCAACAGCTTTTTTCCCCTAAAGATTAATTTACTAACAAATATAGAATAATAGATGATAGAGAACATCGTGAGTATACTGTCAAGCAATGATCTGCATACTTTATAAATCAGAAGATAATGATGTTCATTACTTCGTGGCGAGAAGTCTTCATGGAATTCGTTATGGTAATTTTCCCATTTTCGAAAAGTCAGGTTATATTGTTAGCAAGTCCATTGTTGCTCCTGGGGGTATTTCACGAAGCGTTTTGTTCGACGAATTTGTGGGACAAATATGCTCTAAGCCAATCAGATGCAAGGATTTCAGTAGCTTATAACAGTTTGTCAGGAAAAATAGATAACAAAATGGTTCATGAAATGCCCCCATGTTTTCTTGCAAATTGGACAGTGCGAGTCGAAAGAGTTCAAAATGGGAAAATTTTGTAATGTGTTCGGACTCACGCAGTCGGCTGCCGATGTAAACTACCAATTTCAGAATAAAACGGAAAACACAATCATTAGACAATTAAAGTGCGTCAGGTTGCAGGTTCATGGCAAGCCCAACCCTGGACAAATTGAGCTTCTCGAAATGCCCAAGTTTTGAATGTCTCGTCTACTAACAGGGCCGCATCTCTCAGGTCGTGTTGTTCAAGATTACAGGATTACATTGCTACAATGATTAAGGTACATAGGAACATTGTACAACTTTATTCACAGATATTGAGAAAACATGGTATTGGAAGCAATAATTCAATCAAAATTGTCACCAAAAAAAAACCCAATAAAAAACAAACAAAAAACAAAGTTGACTCACCAGGAGGAGGAGTGGCGGCTACACAAACATTTGTCGTCGCAGAGTAATGCTCCAATGAAGCGCTACAGGTAACTACTCGATTTCCTGAAGAAGTAGGTTTAATAATGGCTGTAGAAGTCCACAAGTCATCATCTGTGCTGGGAATGCTTGCAATTTGGTTTTTGTCACTACTGGTGAAATAGATGATCGGTCGATTCGGAAACCCGTACGCGCTGCACGTTATCTCAGTCACTTCGATGGTATTTAGAGAGCAGTCACAACCATTTCCTGAGGCAGAATCCATATTACAGGGTTCCATGCGTACAGCTTGTCAAGAAAAGGCAAAGTCAACACAGAAAGACTAAGTCAAGACAAGATATATCAGCCAAGATGCGAAATTCTGGATTTGTCAGAACAGATGTTTAATGTGAACGTCTTATTTGATCATATTTTGAATGTGAATCCTGATGAAAATATAAAAGGAATTCCAGTAGTTGCTTGTTGGTTTAAATATGAATACCCACTGGTTCTTGGATGATCATTGTATGCATGTGTACATCACGGCAGACATGCAAATCATTAAAGGACAAGTTCACCTTCATAAACATAAGGATTGAGAAAATGCAACAATAGAACACATCAGTGAAAGTTTGAGGAAATTGGACAATCGATGCAAAAGTTATGAATTTTTTTAATTTTTGTGTTGGAACCGCTGGATGAGGAGACTACTACAGCTTGTGAGTCATATGCGTACAACAGTATAAAGAAAATGTAAAAGAAAATTCAACATATTTTCACTTTTTTCCCATAAAAGATGGAATTTTGTGAAATTCTCTTTATATTTTCCTTATATTGTTGTACGCATGTGACATCTAAGTTATTCATACACTGCAGTAGTCTTCTCATCCAGCGGGTACTGCACAAAAACTTAAAAAATTCATAACTTTTGAACGGATTGTCTGATTTTCCTCAAACTTTCAATGATGTGTTCTACTAATATTGCTACATTCTCTCAATCCTTATGTTTATGAAGGTGAACTTGTCCTTTAAAGCTTGGGATTATACAAAATGCCGGATCTGCCAGAACTGATTTGTTACGCGAACGATTTATCTAATAATAATAGTTATTATGACGTGATGCAAACTAGTAATTACTTATTTGTTTAAATCTGAATAACTGGTTCTTGGATGATCATGGTATGCATGTACACATCACTGCAGAAGGATGCACATCGATTAAACATGTGTTAAACTTAAATGGTCTCATATCGAGTCAAATAATTTGTAAGAAGAGTAAAAATCGTATCTTGCACGACTAGATTTGTTTAGAAACAAAACTCTTTCACTCTTTCTGGCATCATTCGAAGTTCTGCCTCTTCACACTGCATTTCCACATTATTTTGCCTAGAGTATCTATACTCCATCATTAGGTTTGCATCCCTTCTTTAGTGTAAAGTGTCATTCACATGCACCCGAAACCACATGAACTGATTTAAGACAAAATTAAATGATACGTTTCAGTAAAATCAAACCTAAAACACGAAGGCTACGAATATTTTTATTATACATGTTTCATTCGATAGTATTTCTGGTCAAAAGCACTGCTATTATGAAAATAGCTAGAATGATGATTCGTTTCATCTACTCACAACTCTTCAGTTCGGTTGCTTACAAATAGGACCATTCACCTACAAAGTATATCCCAGGGTAATAGATACAATAATATTATACTTTTTTCATCATTAATATTCTGCATGGATACTAACCTCGAAGAAACAAGACATATTTCTTAATGTTTGTTTGTTTGTTTTGTTTGCTTGTTTGTTTTGCTTTGCTTTTTGCTTTTGCCTTTTGAGGGGGTTACTTTGTTTTAATGGTGTAACTCTGCGCTTAAGAAAGAAATAATACTGTGTTTTTGTGAATAAGTGTATAGTTACAATCATCTAATAAAATTGATAATACAAACAAGAAATTAGTATTCTTTATACCGTACTTATCATTTCACTTTCATGGCGAGAATTCAATTGTTTAATATCATTATCTTGATACTCACCTAGAATGCTCACATTAAACTTTTTGGTGCATTCATGTATTTCCGGGAGCGCCAGAATCATCTTACACTCATAAGTCCCATGATCATAGTCGGTGACAGTAATGGTCAGGTTATGACCATCATTTGATAAGACATAGCGGTCATTCGGAAGGGAAAATGATGAAGCGATCAAAGTTGCGCCCTTATACCAGTACCACACTGTTTCTGCGCCACTGGAAGTGCAGGGGCATGACAGCGTTTTCGTCGTGCCTTGAGGAGCATCTATCAGGGAGTTATATAGACATGAACATAATTCGATAAGTCCAGGGTTAGGTCTACTTATCAAACAGAGTAAGACGATGTGGGAGAAGTTAAAGGGAACCCTAACCAAAAGAGAAATACCGAGTGAAAGCAACAACATTAGTAGTACAACACATCAGTGAAAGTTTGAGGAAAATCGGATAATAGATGCACAAGTTATGAATGTTTACAGCTTTGGTGTTGGAACCGCTAAGAGACCATAGGCCCTATTATTTTCAGATACTAAACGAAATTCTTGAAACTTCGTCCCAAAGCAGCATTTGTCATGGCACCCGTGGGCATGTTGAAAGAGCTTCTCATTATCTTGAGCTTCTCATTATCTTGTGCTTAAAGTCGCCTACGATCTATCTTCAAAAACCTTATATTCTTCATGAAAGGAGTTCATGTATAACAATGGAATACTAATATAAGCTTATGATTCGTATACGAATCTTCCAATATATTCAATTATGAATATGACGTCAACATTAACATTTCAATGACATTTGGCATGAGGCAGAACATAGGCCTACCATACAAAGATTAAAAATTAAAATGTAATCGATTAAAAAATCTACCGTTACATCTAGATACAAAAGCCTACTGATTGAATGTTGGTAACTGTCGGGGCATTATTTACTTTTAATACAAGTATGTGAAGGCATTTGCAATATTGCAATATATATATATATATATATATATATATATATATATATTTATTTATTTATATATATATATAAGATTATATATATTGTAACGAAACTCGGTGGAACCGATTCGATTTAACCGTTTCGATTATAATTTGGTATGATCGATTGTGCCTATAGCGTAGAAAGGGCGCATTATCGGAATGTTGGACAAACATTTTAATGTGGTAATGCATTATTATGAGTTTTAACATTTATTATTAAATATGTGGTTACTTGTTTGTCATGGGCAAGTTTGGGTTATTTAATACCAACTCCGGTTTAGACCGATGATACATGCCGAGTTATAGTAACCATGTACAAGAGATACTGCTAAAATGTATAATCGTTGTACGAATTTAATAACCACGCCAACATTGCATATAATTTGAATAACTATTGCGGGTATGTTGTTCACGGCCGTGCGGGATTGCCACCTCATTCCGCGATAGGAGGAGAGGCATATAAAGTGGCCGTTGTGTGACATAGTCCGCAACAAGTAGCCCGTGTATGATACATTTCCAATGTGTTGTTATTGTTTGCTTCTATAAGTAATAAACTGTACATGTGTTCCTGTAATGCTGACTTCACTGTGTCTTCTTGAGTGTTCTACCACGATACAACAGCTTGGAGAGTGGTGGTACATGTTCCTGAGAAGACCAACTAGCAAGTCATTGGATTTCGGGTATAATGGTAATGTGACTTGTCGCATAGTCCGTACCCAATCCGAGTTCCAGTGGTCGCCATTGGATTCCGGGTATATTGGTAATGTGACTTGTCGCATAGTCCGTGCCCAATCCAAGTTCCAGCAGTCGCCGTTGGATTTCGGGAATAGTGGTAATGTGACTTGTCGCATATGCCCTGTGCCCAATCCAAGTTCCAGTCGTCGCCTGAGGAAGTTGGTAACGGTGCGATATAGCACTTTACCCCGTGCCACCAACGATACCTGTGCCACCATAATGATTGTGAAAGGTGTTCCACGTTAGCGTGACTGAATTGTGGTAGCAACACTTGGTAGCAGAACTTGGTAGCAAGAGTTGGTAACAACACTTGGTAGCAGAACTTGGTAGCAAGAGTTGGTAGTAAAAGTTGATAACAAATAAGTGTACCAACTTAACATCCTCTACAAGTGACGTTTGGGAGTGGCATACTTTAAGTGATGCTGAACTTGGTATGTGTGCCGCTTGTGTTGGTGAGCTGCTTCTGACACAACATAATACATGGTAGCATACAGACTAGTAGTTTTAATAATTTAAAGGGATCGTTGTAAACTGCAACAAAACGAACCCCGCCTACTCGGCCATCCTGACACGGCTCGCGGAGGCATTTGTACAGACAGTCAAATACACTCTCTTACTTCACGACGAGAAGGCGAGTTCGTCACAATATATATATATATATATATATATATATATATATATATATATACATATACATATATGTACATGTAGGGCCTAATACTTACATATTTCTTGAATATCGGCAACGACGGGTGCTAGGAGGCCCACACTCATGAAAAGGGAAATAATTGTCGCTAAAGCAGGATGAAGCATCATGTCTGTGAATAAGAGGGTGTATGCATGTCATAAGTAGGCCTACTGTATACGCATTGGTTCCGGGGTGGGGAAAAAAATTGAGAATAAACATTCATGAAACACAGAGGCAAAGATAAAACAAATTCTTTTGTTTCTAATGCGGCTACAGGTCGACCCCAAGAATGGTGGAGTTGGTCTTGTCAGGGTTCCGTCCTTTGCACCTCCCCCCCCCCCCTGCGTTCATGCATTCGACTGTAAAGGATGAAAAGCTGAATTTCCATTTCCACTAGTGTAAGCAGCTTTTGTAATTGCCCTTATTGAATAAATACAACGTATTATACAAGTATTTCAGTGATATTCAATAACACTGTGAAAGGGTTGAGATGTGTGTGAGTATATGCATGCGGATTGACAAGTTGGTGTATGTTGGGTATATATTACCATGCCTGTGTGTCGAATAACTTCTCTGAACATCTTTCTTGTAGGTCTGAACATTCGATTCTTTTGAGTCTACATCATAGAATACAACCGTTGATTGATAATGCACTTACACGATAAAAAAATTATATACAAATTTATTTCATAATACTGTCGTGTTTCGACAAGTTAATTCCCATACCATCCATTGCTGTCCTGACTCTTGTATACACTCAAAAACTTTGGACCCCGTTGGTGTCGTTCTGGCGGGCTATTGGTAGACCTTTTACCACTAGTCTATATTATGTTCCAAGGGTTGATGTGATTAGTATTATGTGAAGCGAACCGATTTAAACTATAAAAGTGAAAAATAATACGGCAATCCAGGGCTATAGATTTGTTTGTTGGTTGTTGTTTTTTTTTCTCCTCCACGCCCTCTCTTTTGTGTTACGTGTTGGCCTGAAACCCTTATTGCCCGATATTAGGGAAACTTACATCGCACAAAAGTTACATGTTGACAAATACATTCAATAAAAGCTTATGTGTGTGGAGTGCAGCGATCAAAAGGTCAAATTACGGCATGACTTATGATATGAGCATTATGAGTCATGCCTCTGCACTAGCTACACGCTCAAGGGTATATCTGGGTAGGTCGCGCGCGATTGATACAGTACAGTGAATATACAAATTAACGGATATTAAATGAGCGCTGTACGTATAAAGGCGAGTTTCTCACACTCCAGATTATGAAGTATAGAATATTATTGTTATATGCATACATAGTATGGGCCTACTAAGGGCTGCGGAATGTGGGGGCAGCCCCCCCCCCCCCCCCCCCCCCCCACACACACACACATACATTTTTTTGCTCGTAGAATAAAAAAAGAAAATAAGATCGGGGAAAAAGCGAGAGAGAGAGAAAAAAAAAACGTCCTCCGACTCTCCCGTCCGGGAGGAGTGGATTGACCCTGGACCCCTTGCCCCTCCCCCCCCCCCCGCAACTGCTTCACCCTAGAAAACTTTCCGCAGCACCTGTCATACATGATATGCTAACATATTCATTATCTATGTAATTTCGCAAAGTGCATGTATACTCTCAAATTATAGTTTATATCATAACAGAATATATCATTGATATCATCATAAGTGCACACACCTAGTGCAAATGAGCTAGGGGAACGCTGCATTATGTGGGAATTATGCTACTACGACAAGGGGTATAAGACTTAGGTCTACTTTATAATCGACTTACCTCCAGTCCACTACTGCCAAGTGCAACGTTAAGTCGTTAGCAATGAACTCAGTTTGTCCCGGTCGACGTTTCCTGAGTACCACAAATACACCAACCAGCAGGTGCTTGTGTCCGTGGAGTGCGTACGGATAGGTGGGCACTATACTCTCCGCAAGAAATTCAAAGGCAATTCATTTTCAAAGGTAGCATAACCACCCCAAGTATACATGCACACATAATGCTGAACCATTATCACTTCACGCACGAGTATTCAGATATAGCATCGTAGACGTGTATTGTAACTTACATTCCATTGTTAGCACAAGCAGTATGTCCCCTGTGTTCCAACCGCACAATGTCTACTGCGTGCTTTGATTGGGGATTCCCCAGTAGAGATACAACAAATTAATATGACAGTTAAAGTGATATATTTTCTAAAGGTCTGCGGGTCATTCTGCCACATTAATGGTACACCCAGGTTTATTGCAAGGATGTTTAAGAGATCGAACTCAAACTGGCTGTATGCTACTTATTAAAGCAGTTGTCAGTTTTCTGTTTATATACAGTTCAATATAACTTCAATATAAGAATCTTACAGGTGCATTTGCTCCTTTCATGATTGGGGTTCGATGGCGCTGTCTTCCTCAGCAATCTGAAGTTCATTTTGAAAACTAACATACTAATGTCGCTTTGTTTTGCTTGTTTATTTATAAAATGAAATGAAATTTCACCTAACGATGAAAAATATGGAATTAAAAAAAAAGTACCGTCCAGACAAGCGCGCCGGAACACTTCTGTTTGTTTGTTTGTTTATTTGTTTGTTTTGTTTTATTTGTTTGGTTGGGGTTTTGTTTGTTTGTGTTTTTTTTTGTTTTGTTTTTTTTTGGGGGGGGGGGGGATTCTCGACGGAGGCACATCAATAGACCAGTTCGTAATTCCATTTTGCTCATGAGCAGAAAAAAAGCTACTTCTACCATCAGGCATTTTAGTTTGTTAATTCACTGAAATAAGCATCTGCGATGCGATATTTATTCATGTGATCCTTATCTAAATGGTACTTGCCAGCACAATGTCATCCACAAGAAGAAATCTGTTATTGCATTCAATACAAAACAATAAAATTAGAGCCTGCTAAAATGCCTTCTGATGGACATTTCAAATCATTTTTTTTTTTTGGAATCAAATATAGTAAAAGAAATCACTGCGAAGGACTATGATTATATCATTCGGGGGCACATTAATTTCATGGTGTGAGATCCTCGGCAAGGGGGGGGGGGGATACCCCCCTTCCACGGTAAGGATTTTTGTAAAAACAGAGTATAAAAGTCGCGTTAATAGAGTTAGTCTAGATCAAATTAAACATAATAAAAAAATTGTCCTGCGTGCTCGAAAATCCCCACACGCATCAAGCCCGCGTATCTTGCCCGGAAAGATATGAAAGAGCCAAAACTTGGCTGGGGGTAAAGAGGACTTGCGTGCGCAACGCCGGGTAACTACGAGTGAGATACGTTGCTGGGTACTGTCATGGGGTGCTGTTATTCCGAAGGTTCGTTATTCCAAAGGTTCGTTAATCCGAAACACGCAAATTCCCTATACCTAGAGGTTCGTTAATCCGAAAATGAAAAAGGGTTCGTTAATCCGAACATTTGTGGGGTCATTCCGAAGGGTCATTATTCCGAAAATGAAATATAGGGTTCGCTATTCCGAATGCTCGTTTATCCGAAAATGAAATAGGGTTCGTTATTCCAAAGGTTCGCTAATCCGAAAATGAAATAGGGTTTGTTATTCCGAAGGTTCGTTGATCCGAAATGATATAGGGTCCGTAACGACCCTTCGAAATAACGAGCTTTGTTTCATTTTCTGATTAACGAACCTTAGGAATAACGAACCTTCGGAATAACGAACCGTATTTCATTTTCGGATTAACGAACCTCCGGAATAACGAATCTTCGGACTAAAGAACCAACCTTCGGACTAAAGAACCTTCGGAATAACGAATCTTCGGAAAAACGAGCTGTAACCGTTTAATTGATGTATGTTTATGTGTTGTTGTAATTAATTGCTAGTTTGTTTTCCTTGAAATCGCATCGAAAACAAACACGTGATATTGGCAATAAATACAGCGTATTTGATTTGAATCAATCGATTGTGTTTAATTGAACTATCAAGCACGTAAAGGTGAATATGACGAGTTTGAATGCAGAAACAGTATATAATATATATATATATATATATATATATATATATATATATATCTTCCCTGTTTTTTAACTGCTTAAAAACCGCTGATAAAAAGGGATATATCAGTATTGCATTCAAACTCTTCTTCGCACGATTTGAAGGCAGGTACACATAGTGTATTGTATGTTCAATGGGATATGAATGCAATTTTGTGCATAAAATATACACGTACAAGACTGTATACATTATCAAGCACACGCACACATGCACACACACACACACACACACACATATATATGTATATATATCTAACTCCATCTACTAGTAATCGATAAAGGCTTAAAGGGTCATTCCAGACGATTTTTATAATTTCACATCATGTCGTACATAAATTGACAACTCCATATAGATTTGTGGAATTTATTGTTGTTCTTGAGCAGAGAAACAATACTTTGAAAAACCTTAAACAAATTACACTGAACAAGGATGATGACATAGGAGGCTCACATATTTCAGAAATGTAGCAGTGTAATTCCATTACAACACTGCTTGCTTGCGAGTTCACCTGTGTATAATCTATGCATGCCTTCTTCTTTTGTTCTGCTTCCCTGAGCCCCAACTCACGCATTCTTATGGTGACTCTGTCATGTCATCATCCTTGTTCATTGCAATTTGTTCTAAATTGTAAAAAATATTCGCATTCTTCATCCCAATTATCATGAATTCTGAAACTCTGTCCTCAGTAAAACTAATTTATAGTTGTTCAAATGTAAAAATCTGAAAATCATCCGGTCTCCTTTAACTTTTTCACAAAAAAAAAAGGTTTTGAGTAAAATAATTTATCTGAGGCATTCTAAACACTTGCTGACTAACTTTTTGTGTGAAAATTAGAATGATCTGCTTAGTCATGCATGATTGAGCATACACTGAAGACAAAAATCGTCACTTTTCAAAAGTCACACAAATCATTTTTGTGAGTCTGAAAGAGTCTGTTTCTGGCGTGTGTGTGTGTGTGTGTGTGTGTGTTTAAGAAAAATGGCAGAACAACAGAAAAAAATCACAGGTCACCCAAACCGAGTTTTGTGACTTGAAAAGAGACCACTATGCATGCTTGCTCACGCATATGGCCATCAGATTATTCTCATTTTCAAATGGAAGTTTGCCAGTGAGTGTAGAGAATATCCCAACTTATTATTGTGCTCAAAATGTATTCGTTCAAAAGTTGCAGCATTTTGAATTTGGGGGAAGTATTATTGATCATCATTTGTTGTACAGGCGTGTGCATTAATATGCATCCCATATTAGCTAGAATCAACCTCGCCTAAAGTATAGATCTCACATTCCGGAAATATGGACCAAGTCGAAGAAAAAAAAACCCAATGACGATGATATGATTGTAGGCATCATGACATTGTGTTCATGCGACTGTGTAAAATTCACGTAAGACGAAGATTTTTCTCTGGTTCTTTTTATTTATTATTTTTTTTAATGTCATGTACTCATCGGTGGCGATGCCAACTGTAAAAAAAATAATTAATAATAAAATAAAATAAAATATCCAAAGACATTTCGAGTATGTTTAACACTGATAACAGTATAGTCCCGGATCTGGAAAAGTATCATATACATTTTAATTACGCATGTTACGCAGTTTTTGGGCATAATTATTATTGACATGATTTGGGCCCTACCCTTTGGGCCCACAATTTGTACTTTTCAGCCTTGGAGGACAAAAACGAATGTGTTCACTCATGCGTAAAATTTCCCTTTGTGTAAACCTACCAGGTTGATAGCCAATTAAATAATCTTTGATATGGTATATGACACATTGATTTTTATCGAAATCTTCTATGCAAAATATTAACTTGAAAAAGTGTTTACTTTCTTCTTTTTTTTTTGCTGAGCGTATAAGGCTATTAAATTCTTAAGGGGAATGTATCTCAAACATGAATTACATCTGTGAAGTTTGAGGAAATTTGAGCAAGGTGTACAAAAATTCTTATTTTCACAGTTTTTAAATTGATATTTCATTCATCACTGGACGGGAAGGTTACAAATCATGTGATGTTTCAATATTACAATGATATAAAAAGGCACAAAGGTAACTCAACCAAATCTCTCTTTTTTTTTAATGAAAAGTGCAGATTCCCTTCTAATAGTCGACATCATAAATCATTGTTTCCTTGCTTTGATGGACAAAGAAATCAAATACTGTCTTCAATGCCAAAAAAAAAAAAATATGTAAGTACTGTATGTAGCACTCTCTTCGCATGATTTTCCCAATATCATTCCACTACACGCCACGGTGATGATGATGAAATGTAGTTGTAGCCGTATATCACTCAGCAATGTCGGCATTTATTAGTTTAACCAAAAGTTTACATTCATAACCTACTTTTGACACACGGTCTGATTTTCCTCAAACTTAACCGATGGGTTCTGTATCATTAACGTAATACTACATTCACTAAATCGATATATACATTGTGACAGGTCTAATCTTTTCTCTAAGCGCATTGTAAATGTTTAGGAAAATTAAAAAAAAAACCTATAATGGACATTGAGTATCGCTGATTTTTATCGCACACATAAGTTTAAAAAATAGTGTTGTCACTGAAAATGTGTGTCATACACAACCAGTTACCGTGCATGGTAAATAACATATACTTCTACAAATAGATTTACAAGAATTTAGAGGGTTCAATGACAACTGCGCGCATGCACGTATAACTAACAAAACTATTTACAAATTTTACTAGTAAAAAACAATAATAAATACACTAGCTTCTGCTGGGGGAAAAATCACGAATAATCACAAATTTGAGCAATATTTTACAGCGGCTGAACAATAAATGACAATTTTCAAATTTTGCATGTAAGTACATGGTAAAGTTTTCACAGAAATTTAAGGTGCTTTAATACACCATAACAGAACAAAGGAAATACTGATACAGTCATAGACAGTTCAAAATAAGGAAAGAAATACCCTTACACGATATATATTGTACCATGCATAAGGTGATTACTTGTCCTTATGGTGATAACTTCTAGTTATTCCGCGCAAATTCTGAAATTCTGAAATAAAAGAAAATGCACAGAATGTAAATTTTATAAAATGCTCTACTTCACTGTAAGCGCGATATCTACAACACAATAAAAAATGGATGAATAAAAAAAAAATCAATCATAATTTTCAGAGACCATGATTGTAAGTCACGTGCGTCCCTCTTTCTGCAACCAAAGGCAACAATCAGTCCTTTCTTGGTTTTGACTGACTGTGAAAATAGTGTTGCTGTGGTATAATACCGCATCAATAGCAGGGTGATCAGTAATGGTGCATCAGAAGAAGCAAAAGTAGAATCGAGGAATGTGATGGTGATGATATGGTAGAGGTAGTAGTAGTATACATATAGTAGTACTTATATAGTACAGTGTCGGAGAGTATAGTAATAGTATACTAGTACTACAATTTATAACTCGCAATAACGAACAGTGCTATAACAAGATATCGGTTATTACGAGGAAATTTTCCCGGTCCCAAATTTCCTTCCAAACAAGTCTATGTAAAACGTTAATCTTAAAGCGAGATCGGCTATTACGAAATATCTGCTATAACGAAATAAATTTTGTGATTTCCAAACAAAGAAAAACAAAGCTAATCAAACCTTTATAGCGTAGTAACTTATTTGTTGATTTACGCGTAATTACAGATGGAAGTGAATACGTGATACTGAATATTGCGGTCACATATGTTCATAATCTTCTCCACCCAAAATCTGGTGATGCGATCAGTCGGAGGGTCTAGCTCTTCAGTGCTGGTGTACCTTGATGAAAGGCTGCTTCCCTGCAAAACAAAACAAAACAAAAATAAACTGGAACACCGGAAAAAAAAAAAAACATGTATAATGTACTAGTATTTTTTTTCACAGTGTCATTTTACACTTATGTCATTACAGATTGAATATGATTGCTGAAACAATAACAATGACTGAAATGGAGATAGAAATACATGTATAACAATACATATAGGCTATAATGGTTTTGAGTAAGATGGGAGAGGGACAGTACACACACACAGACACACTCACACACACACACACACACACACACACACAAACAAACCACACACAAAAAAACTCATAACAAGCCATGTGAATCGCTGATCCCTTATGAACATATATTATTACTGTACATTATCGGGAAACATGAAAAAGTATAAAGAGCAGAGAGAGAAAAAAAGAGAAAAGAATGGAATAGAAGAACAAATGAAATTACATACTAAGTGCAATTAGGATAATCATTTCAGTGAAGAATATGACTTAAAGAGTAAAAATTTGTACTAAAGAGACGGTCTTATTTTCAAACCAATCGGTACTTCGTTCCACATTAGGCCTAAAGGATATCTAAAATACTGTATTCTTATATATATTTTTTCTTCGTAAATAATAATCAAAATGCATATACAAATGTATCTTTATAGGCAGAGTAAGTGCTAGCTTGCCATGATATCACTGATTGATCTAGATTATTCTAGTGATATCCTCCCTGTTGCACTCCGCATGTATTTCAAGAAGACGCATATTGTAAAACACAAACGCGTACAGACATTCAGAAATCCACTTGGTTATCAAATTGTAGTTACCCCATGCGAACAGTGGACGAAATAAGCATTGAGTAGAATATTTTGGTAATAAGACCAATTTCGCATTAGACTAAATGGTCATTAAACCAACTGGTCAGTAGACTAATTAATTAGTCTTACTGGTTGTAAGACTTAACCTTGCCGAAATGGTGATTAGACTAATAAAAAAAAATGCCAATGTTGAACACAATTACGAATTGGTGACGCAATTGTAATTACCAATAGACAAAATGCATATCAGACGAATGTGGATTAGGCGAATAAAATATAGACAAACAGGTCATTAGACAATGTGATATACATGTATGACGAGATGGCAGTATGGACCAGTTGGATATTAGACGAAATTAGCATAGCCCAAATGGTAACTACATAGATGAGCCAAAGTGGCAACTAAATAATGGTCGTTCCATAGACAACTGGTAGAAGACGAAACAGGACAGAAACTGGATTGAGACTAAACGGGCGTTATCGATGATGTGGGAGTAGGGTAGTCGACCCCCATGCCATCCAGTATCCAGAGTTTTCTAACCCAAATGTGAAGTGAAAATCATATTATGCATGGAAATTGTAGTGGATTTAATGATTAAGTCAGTGGTAAGGTTAAGTATAGTATCCAAAATATAATGTCAAACTCATGATTGATTTCAGGCACTTGTCATATTGTTACCACATTTTAGATCGTTGAATTTCACTTTTGAATAATAACTGTGAAAGGTACCTCGTGTGGGAGGATGACAACCTCTCCCGCACCCTCCCCTTCGGTCCGAATCCGTAATCTCTCTATAGGACACTGATAGCATAGTTATTAAATCAATAGCCATTCACATTAACCCTGAATATTGTTATGATTTTTTTTACTAAAAAATGTTCCACACATCGTGAAATGTGATTCTAAAATGCAAATGTTCCCTTCCATGGTAGGGGGACACCCTGTGTGAGGGTTAAATTGTTTCGCCCTCCGTATTCTTTCCTCTCCACAGTTTTGAGTAAATTCATAATACATGGTGTATATGCATGTATTATGTAGATTATAACCTGAAGTTTGAATTTGTAATTTTTGTTTGAATTTGGGTGAAGTTTGATAAGGTTAGATGCAAAATTGTCAATGAATTTGAAATTAACGTTATAATAGTATCAATTGTAATAGGGCATAATGTTGAAGGTAAGATCTGTTTATGTCAATCATTATTGTATTAGTGGTCGATATAATAAAGTATTTACATATATTGAATATATCCCACTATATATATACATATATATATATATATATATATATATATATATGTGTGTGTGTGTGTGTGTATTTATATATATAAAACGATAATAAAATAATGATAATGTAATAATAAAAATTGGCATCTAGTCAGTTTAGCTAATGGTGCAGTCCTGGGTTTGATTTCATGAAAATCATGTCCACTATTTTGATATTGAACTGAATACCAAATCAAAAACTTTCCCACCATTCAAGACAATCAAGGAAAAATATTCGTGTCTTTCCTAGAGATTAAAATGATGTAACCATGTTCAGCGTTCAGTGGCTCACATAATCATTATAAATGCGGGTGTGTGTTACTGCGGGTGTGTGTTACTGTGTGTGCATGCATATTATGTAAAGCTGTATGGCGTGCTTTGTGTTTGAAATCCGGGCTCTGCTTCATTATGGGAGAATAACTATCCTGTGGAGCCCTTAATTTTTTTTAAAAAATAATTCACCCTCTTCCTCGTTTGTTTCTTCTTCTTTTGTTTTTGTTGTTCTCCGGCAGGACTGTAGTAAATGTTATCAGTGCCTTTTTGTTTGTTTACTTATTTGCTGTTGTTTTTAGTGTTTTGGCGGGATCTTTCATTGTACAATGTAAGAAGTTTTATGACCATGTTCAATGAAGAACTCAAATAAATGAAAATGCTTACGCTATTGTTGGTTGATTGGTGCTTCGTGTCTTGCTCAAAGGCATCAAGTATAAACTGCGTTATGCGATATAGCTCATCGCTGTACATGGCTTTATCCCTCGTGAGAATGTGCGACAGATCTCCATAAAGACTCTTATATTCGTCAGAACTCGCTCCACACTTCTGTGACTTGAATGAATGTCAAAAAAGTTTACAAACAAATAAATCTGCTCGCATATACAGAAAAACAGGACTAAGGAAAATATATTGTAACTCAATTACGAGGTCAACTCAATTAAGAGTTCAACGAGCAAATTTCTTAATGTACTATCACTGTATAATCATTTTTCAATTTAATTCAATTTATTCATTTTTCCACAATCAGGTAAAATATAAACAAATACGACTGTGATTAAAAATAACAACAAACAATTCAATACTGCATTTACATGACAACTCATATGTATATGCGTATGATCATCACAAAGGGCTGTATAAATTTTAAAAAAAAGTGAATTGGGATAAAAAAAAGCAACGTTTTTGATAGAGATTAACCCCACAAACATGTCATGCATAGCGAATCCAATCAATCAAGTACACATTGTATCATAAAAGCTATGTATATACAATCAGACAAAAAGATGCACATACATCTGACTTTTGAAAGCTTGCTTGGCTGATGTCCAGCTGTTCAGGGAGATCACTATCCGTTGGTTCAATGTGACATTGAGAGATGCGGAGTTCACATTTGTCTCGAGCCTGTCTTCCACTGTTTTCACCGACTTTCTTCACCCGAATTTTAGTAGACATAAGAAGTCTCCGTATTCTATTTCTTTGAGCCTGGAAACAACAAGAAAGCCAGTACGATTAGAAGACTAAGCCAACGAAGACATCAATGATCAGAAAACACACAACAACATGGTAAACATGAAATAGAAAGAAGTTTATTACCAGTGCGTATTGACAATACATTAATCCACATGTACTGTATGTTAGTTGCATGCAACTAATAATCTTTTCACATATATGAGTATAGCAACAATGTGTGCTGAAGGGGTAGCCTTCATACATATAGGGATTCCATTTTTTTTTTTCAGGTAAAAGCCTGAACTCAGGCCCTGGTAGTATCAAGGTTCAGACCCTTTTATATGCAAAGAAGCTCCTGTGATATCTCTTGGTTCTTTTAGCAACCTAAATGTGTATATTATTACAATCAATACGTTCAATGAAACTCTTTTTTGATAATAGTTTTAGATTAATCATTTATCCATCAGTAATATTTAATATTTTTCCGCTTGTTTAGAAAGTTATGTGTGTTATGTATTAATGTTGATGTTAACACTAAAGTGTAGTGTTAAGTTACCAATATGTATTCAAACTTTCTTGTAAATAATCTTGTTGTTATAAATAAATAAACACAAACTCAAATAAACTCAAGAGGCTCCATGTAATCTGTTGCAATGAAAACATCTTGACTCGACGGAAGAATTTCATGAATATGAAATCGGGTATTCTAACTGGCATGCGTTCTAATGGGGAAAAATGGGAATTAAAAATTAAGAATTTGAATTCTCTCTCTCAAAAATTGCAATTAAAAATCTCACCTGACCAGTACTTGGACATTTACTAGAATGCATCATGTCCCTGGCAGATGAACCTTGCGTTGTCCTGCCTGTTTCAAACTCCCGTAATATGCCTTTGACATTATCAATCAAACAATTTTGTCTCTCAATGTCGGTAGAGATTGTATCAAAATTGTCTCTGAGTATTTGAATGATAAGGGGCTCTCCTTGGTCATCAGGCTGGAATGGAAAGAAAAAAAAAGATGTTATAGGCACAATAAACAGATTATAAAATATGACTCTCTTCAGCCACTTTCGTTATTACCTTCTTGTTATTATAATCACTGTACAATTCAACCTTCTATGAAATATATCGATGTATAGATTTTGATTCATCCAGGTAGTATGCTAAAAGCGTGTAAATTAAATATGTTCGACTGGACTTACTTGTGAAAATCACGGAGAGAACACGGGTGAATGCTCGCCAGCCAGACAGAGCTGAAGAAGGGACTCGGACGAGTCACGAAACTGTTCTCTCCGTGATTTTCACAAGTACACGTAAGTCCAGTCCGTCGAACAGGTTTAATTTACACGCTTCTATGAAATAACACTTATCTATCACTTGCATGACAACGTTACACAGCATGGCTATACGGAGAGACATAAAAAAGGTTGAACAGTTTGAATTTAACATTACATTTTGTTCTAACATTTACTCCATCAAATGTCTACTTCAGACTTTCGTCACCCCCAACCTCCAACGCTGTGGAGTAGGCCTAGTTAAGCTCTGTGCATTGATGAAAACATAGCAATAATGTATATAAACAGCAGCAGAGTACAGCTGTACTTGTTTTTTAGCTCTATGAAATTTTCTACATATTTCTCTTCTTGTATGGCCTGGCGACAGTTACTCTCTAATGCTTAAACAGTACATGCTTTGACCATGTTGACGGGACTGTATGACTTGGCATTTCGCCACATGAAGATGCGGTCACACGCATCGCAGGCAGTCTTCATGCTTTATCTCATATAGAGTCATTATTGTCACATAGTTAAAGAGTACCTACCACGAGGGTAACTCCTCGTCACTTGCTATACACACGTGTTGAAAAGGGTCTCTTTGGAGACATGTGGTGGTTTCCCTACTGATTTTCTTTTTTTTTCTTGCAATCATAGTTTAAGGGTTCTATTTAAAACAAAGACGATTATATTAATTTCCTTTCTATATTGCAATAATAGAGGCCTATTTAGCAAAACAGCTTTTTGGCATTCAGGTTTGGGCAACGTGGTACATGTGTTGTTGATTAAATAGAAGTAATAGATATGATATTCTGAATAGATGAATTCTTTAGGAGAGAATCACCTTATCATTATTCTTCCAACTAGTGTATAACATAAAAAGCGTCTATACTATTCAAAACGCCATTACGGTATTGTACTTCATACCATCACGAAATATTTCGGAGACATCCCTAGCGATGCCAAATAGGGTAGGTTTACAGGTGTGACGCCATTTAGGAGTGCAAAGGTGATGTGCCGTATGATACCCAATTTAAGGTTCAAGGCTTCCTATGGGGTAAATTTGCTCTATTGATCCATATCAGGTTATTTCCCATATTCGGTTCAGAATCATTCATGACGCAGTATGATCCGAATTAAAATTTATATTCATGGAATGCAAGATTCACATAGATGGAATCTATAATGTGACATCAACAACCACTACAGCTTTGTCGGTGGGGGGGGGGGGGGGGGGGGTGATACTATCGCCGAAGCTCTTACCAGAATTTCGTTATCGTTTACGCCACCTTCATAGTCCTTGTCTTCTTTATGATAAGAGTTTCGAAAAGAACTGTTAGCTCGAGTGACCCTGAAAAGACCAAGTGTATTTCAAAATAAAAACAAAAGATACATGTGTATGAGAAAAATGACTTTTATACAGTACAAAGGAAAATGTGTAAAATTGCATCTATGAATGCAGACACATTCAGATTCACGCATAACCTATACATGGGCATTATGATATGCTGCAATATCTGTCTGTAACTACAGTAAACAGTGCTATAACAAGTGGCGGATCCAGTGGGGGGCGCATCGGGCGCGTGCCCCTCTTAATTTTGTGTTTAAACAAAAGAAATAAAAAGAAAAGGGGTGCATATTTTTAAAGGCGCCTCCCCTTTACGGAATTCCTGGATCCACCCCTGTTGTACATCATAACAATATTGAAGTTATGTATAATAAATCGGCTTCCCTATAATCCTGATTACGCCCTTGACCCCGTTTACAGTGCGAGGCTCGGCCGAGGCTCGGCCGCGGCTCTGCCCAGCCCCGCTTCAGTGTAAACGCGCAAAAGGCCAAATGCGAGGCCAAAATTGGCCTCGCATTTGGCCTCGCTCTGGAGGTGGTCTCGGCCGCGGCCGAGCCCGGCCTTTTCTCAGTGTAAACGTAAACTGGGCCAAATGCGCGGCCAATTTTAGTCTGGCTTCCAAACCCTCTGCCTGTACTATTTCGCTGTTCAGGATATCAACCCCCTCGAAGTCGAAAACTAGTATAGTTTAAGGTGGTTTTGTCCTGCAAAGGATTTTTTCCTTCGGCAAAGGCCTTTGCCCGAACGGCGACTTCGTCGCCACGGAATTCATTTGGCAAAGGGTCTGAAAACCAGACAATACCAAATTGCGTTTGTTTACAAGCAGAGCGCCACTACGACAAAATATTGAAAGGTTTGAATTAAAAGCGCGGCCGAGCACAGCAGTGTAAACGGACAAAATTGCGAGGCTCGGCCGCGGCCGAGCCCGGCCCCGCACTGTAAACGGGGTCCTATACACTGATTGTTCAGGCGGAAGCAAACCAATTTGTTCCACAGACGAAGGCGCGAGAGAATGTTCCTGTTAGACCAACATTCCATTGGAAAACTACTTAAGGTCAGTCATTAGATTGAGAAGGTATTGCAACACTATCTCGCTGTCTCTGTTGCCAATTAAGGATCATGCATCCAGTAGGCTGAGCGTCCGAGAAGCCCACCAAAGAATGCTGTCTATAAAGCCGTTGGGAGTAAAGGAACGACCATTTTGCGTAGGCCCTACACTTCTTAAGCTGTATGTAATTAACTTTACCCACAGTATATCACGCGGCAGGTATTTGCAAACATAATACGAATATCTGTTTGTGTCCACTTCTGTCTGAATGTGAAATGAATTCTTATGGAGAACAAAAACATGTTAAATGCACATTGATTAACTCGATAAACAGATTGGGCGCCTGTTTCTTGACATATCTGACAGTCCAAAATTACAAAAACGCCGGTTATTACCCAAAGTAAATACTAAAGTACAAATAGAAAGGTCGAGCTTTAAAGGTTATATATTTAGCATGGGCGTCACCAGGGGGGGTGCGTTGGGTGCGAACGCACCCCCCCCCCCTTCAGATCCTTAAAAAAAAAAACAAAAAAAAAAAAACAGTCTGCGAGCGACCTCCACGCCGGACGCTAAATAATTATTCTTTTCTATCTTTTTTTCATATTTTGCACCAGGGACACACACACACACACACACACACACACACACACACACACACACAAGAAAATCGTCGGCAAAAACAATTCGCACCCCTGGTTCTGGCAGCACTGATTTTATACATATCTATTAGTATTCTACAGTGTTTACTATTTATCGATGTACTGTACATCCGTACGATACGGACCACTTATACACGTTTGCATGTACGTGTGCTACTTTGGTAAGGGTCTATGTACGTTACTTCTGACCAATCCATATTGCCAGCCCAAGAGCGAGCCTTAGCCTCATTTAAAAAAAAAGAAAAAAAGATGGAGGGGCAAGCATATTTTAGTTTTGCCCCCCCCCCCATAATTAATAATTCCCGAAATGAGACGATTTTCTTGCTTTTGAAAGAAAACAAAAATGTTGCCCCCATAAAAATATTGGAAGGCAAGCGCACCATTTGCCCCACCCCACATAATCATAATTCCCGCGATGAAAAGATTTTCTTGCTTTTTTGTTAGAATCAAGAAATCTGTCCAATTATTTCACCCAAAAGCAGTGGCGTAACTACGGAGGGGGGGGGGGGGGGTACGCCCCCCTCCCAATCCGCTGGTTAAAAAAAAAAAAAAAAGATTTCCGAAATAGTAGTTCAAGTGTTAGTAAACTGCTTTTGAATGAAAGGGTGATCCAGAAATAAGATATTTTTCTATGATTCTTTTAACCATAATTAAATAGGTATATAGTGTGAAACATTGTTCAAAAAGCCTGGTTGGCATTCTGCATATAAGCAGGTTGTGCGCAGTGTACTCAGTACATCCGAACGAAGAGTCGCTACAATGTTGCGCAATGTGATGTAGAATGTACACCTTTGTACCTTACGCTTCGTTTTATCAAAGCTAGATCATTGCATTTTGCAGTGTTGCTTTACATACTAGTCTAAATAAAAATGTCTTGCATTGCCAATAAAAAGACTTGACCTGGGCTAATTCCTAACTTTTCCATGTATATAACACACACAAACAAACAAACACGCACAATTAGTTTAGGGGATGCTCTAAAGTGCAGATTTTGGACATCCTTTCCCCGCTTGATCACTTCGACGCCACCTCGCTGGTCATACCTCCCCCAGTCATGAACATAAACCCACACCCTGGACTACCAGTGGCGGATCCAGGGGGAGGGGCGCACCGGGCGTCCCCCCCCCCCCCTTTAATTTCAAAAGCGAAAAAAAATAAAATAGCTGCAAACGGCAGTTTTTGGACAGTAAAATGTCAAAATTTTCAAGCTCGTTCGCTCCTCTCGCTCGCATTTAGTCGTAATGCCATTCTCCGAAGTTGCTGCCAGTAATTGCCGGCAGTTGCGCCTGGTGCGCGCCCCCCCCCCCCTTCATTTCCAAAGCGAAAAAATATAGCTATACAAACGGCAGTTTGGGGACTGTAAAAGATGATGTCAAAATTTTCAAACTCGCTCGCTCCGTTCGCTCGCATTTAATCTTTATGCCATTCTTCTGATGTTGCTGCCAGTAATTGCCTGCAGTTGCGCCCGGTGCGCCCCCTTAATTTCCAAAGCGAAAAAATATGGCTAAGAACGGCAGTTTTTGGACTGTAACATGTAAAATTTTCAAGCTCGCTCTCTTCGCTCGCTCGCATTAGTTGTGTTATGCAATACACCTGATGTTGCTGCCAGTAATTGCCAGCAGTTCCGCCCGGTGCCCCTCCCCCTTAATTTCCAAAGCGAAAAAAAATGCGCCCCCTTAGATTATAAAGCGTAGAAATATAGCTATACAAACGGCAGTGTGTTTGTTTATTACTGTAAAATGTCAACATTTTCAAGCTCGCTCGCTCGCTCTATCGCATTCAATTGTTACGCAATTCTCCTGATGTTGCTGCCAGTAATTGCCGGCAGTTGCGCCCGGTGCGCCCCCCCCCCCCCCCCCCTCCTTTATTTCCAAAGCGAAAAATATGGCTCCAAATGGCAGTTTTTGGACTGTAAAATGTCAAAATTTTCAAGCTCGCTCTCTTCGCTCGCTCACATTTAATTGCTATGCCATTCACCTGATGTTGCTGCCAGTAATTGCCAGCAGTTGCGCCCGGTGTGCCCCCCTTAATTTCCAAAGCAAAAAGATATGGCTACAAATGGCAGTTTTGGGACTGTAAAATGTCAAAATTTTCAAGCTCGCTCGCTCGTTCGCTCGCATTTAATAATTGTTATGCAATTCTCCTGATGTTTCTGCTAGTAATTACCGGCAGTTGCGCCCGTTGCGCCCCCCCCCCCCTCCTTTATTTCCAAAGCGAAAAAATATGGCTCCAAATGGCAGTTTTTGGACTGTAAAATGTCAAAATTTTCAAGCTCGCTCTCTTCGCTCGCTCACATTTAATTGCTATGCCATTCACCTGATGTTGCTGCCAGTAATTGCCAGCAGTTGCGCCCGGTGTGCCCCCTTAATTTCCAAAGCAAATAAATATGGCTACAAATGACAGTTTTTGGACTGTAAAATGTCAAAATTTTCAAGCTCTCTCGCTCGCTCGCTCGCATTTAATTGTTATGCAATTCTCCTGATGTTACTACCAGTAATTACCGGCAGTTGCGCCCGTTGCGCCCCACCCCTCCTTTATTTCCAAAGCGAAAAAGTATGGCTCCAAATGGCAGTTTTTGGACTGTAAAATGTCAAATTTTTCAAGCTCGCTCTCTTCGCTCGCTCGCATTTAATTATTATGCCATTCACCTGATGTTGCTGCCAGTAATTGCCAGCAGTTGCGCCCGGTGCGCCCCCCCCCCTTAATTTGCAAAGCAATAAAATATGGCTATAAAACGGCAGTAAAATGTCAAAATTTTCAAGCGCGCTCGCTCCCCTCGCTCGCATGTAGTCGTTATGCCATTCTCCTGATATATCGCTGCCAGTAATTTGTCGTTTCACACCGTCATTCCATAATCCATTTATAGGGGGTACAACCCCCTCCGGCACTTCCACACCCTCCCCCCACCCTTGCTCGCTCCCTCGCATACTAACCCCCCCCCCCCCCCCCCCCCCCCCCCCAAGATGAAATCCTAGCTACGCCGGTGCCCCTTCCCCGCTTGGTTTCCCTCAACAAACAGTGCATTGCTTGGACTTCTGTTCTGTTCTGTACAAACTGTATATAGGCCTAGGCCAGATTTCCCTCTGTGTAAAGTGAAAAAGCAGGCCTTCTCTAGCTCCGTGCCTCAGTCTTACGCCATAGGAGCAGTGTTTAGTCAGGGAGGTGGTTTAGTAAAGCAGTGTATAGTTCCTACAGTAAATCATTGGCAAGGGATGACTGTGTACACGCCTTTGTGATCCAGTCTCTAGTCACTTATCGTTTTAGCAGGTTCCGCTGTCTAGTCCACCTCTCTTTTCTATCTCCCTTCCCCCTTTCTCTCTCTCTCTCTCGCTTTCCTTTTTTTCTATTTTCCTCTCCTTATATCTTTACTTACGTTCAGACGGCAGGCCCTAACCTCGAGGTTAGGAAACCTCGAGGTTTCGCTCTTCCCCCCTAACTACGACGTGTGTCCACACGACGAATCTTAACCTCGAGGTTACGAAACTTCGAGGTTAAGCTTCTGCCCCCCGTAACTACGAGTGGGTCCTACTCGATGTTAAAACCACAAAACCGGAAGTTTCAGCCCACACTGCTAACAAGGCGTCTATTAATTATTCTTTAGTCGAACCCTGTCGGACTCGCTTACGGGTACTCTTTTTCTCTGTCATGGTATGCAGAGATAGCACTGCACTGATGACTTTATGCCTTTATGAAGATATTCGTCGAAAACATTTTTTTTAGCGTCGGAGAAGAATATAGAATACAGTTTGATAGCGAGTTCGACGTGTTCAGTTTCAGAGATCAAGCGCATGGGAAGAAAAGATGATGTTGTTGTGTCATGCGTCATAGGTTTTTCACGTGTGGTGTATTTGTGGTGTACGTTTGGGAGGTTGACCCGGAAGCAGAGGGAAATTGTGGGGGCCGGAGTTTACGGCGAGGTCACTCTTAACTTCGAGTTCGTTGTGTTTTGTGTCCACACGGTGCTTAACTACGAGTGGGGACCCCCCGCGGCTCGTGGTTAGAGCGCTAACCATAAGATTTCTCGTGGCTCGAAACTTCGAGCAAACCTCGAGGTTTGCTAACTACGAGTGCGTCTTCACGGTCCCTAACTACAAGCTCTAACCTCGAAGTTTCCTAACTTCGAGGTTAAGGGCTCCCGTCTGAACGTAACTAGTAAAAGTCTAGGGATTGAGAGCTTCCTATATTCCAAATGTCTGTCCAAAAAACTCGTAAACATTTAGTGTCAAAACGCACCCCCCTTGAAAAAAAGCTGGTGACGCCCCTGTTTAGTCTGATACAATATATAAAATCTATATAGGTTACAGTTTCTACATGCTAATGAAGGGTAATACTTGACAACACTGTTAAGCGTTCACATGAAAGCTAGGGAGGTTGGACAAGAATTTCAAAGTATCCGAGTCGACTCAATCTTGCTTCATTACTATTGATTTGTAATGTCTTGTCCGGAGAGTAATATTTTGCCTCATGTGGATATCGATGTTTGGAAGACTTGTCAATTTGTTTTCAATTCAACTCGATAGAGTTTTTATTGCCATTTAGCAGAAAGTACAAATACATGTGTACAAAGTATATATCAATAAATGGTATATTGTTAACAATGTTATTGCAACTCATCTTCTGGTAATCATACTATGTACAACTTACAACCAAGGGCAAACCGTTGAAACACAGGTCATCCTCGTGGGCCTGTTAGCATAAAGAAAATACAAAAATCTAAAAAGAACACATTTCTGTGGCTTGAATGCTTACCCTTGTTATTGTGATTTGTGTTATTCTTATAGTTGGGACTTAAAAAAAAAACTTATCTGTTTGAATCGTATCAGCTCAAAGGGACGGACGGACCACTTGAAAATATACTGCCTCTCCCAACCTTTGGATCGGAAGCATGAAAGTAATGATCAAGTATTGACGTCAAGCATGCATGTGAACAACACCTGGTCACATCACCGTGGCTTCCTGTCTCTCCAAAACACTACAAAATATTGACCTTTAGCTATCATTGTATTGGAATTTAGTTGCTCAGAAACGCTTGAGTTCAAGTGGTCTTCACTTAGCCAAGAAACTATCTCAGGAATCTAAAAGGGTGATGGATGATTTCAAAATAGTTAAAAAACAAATAAATCAATACATATCTGAGAGGGATTGAATATTCTTTCACCAGGCTTTCAAAATGAGCACGGCTTGTTTGTTTACCAGTATCAATCATTTCACTTGATATAACGTGTTCAGTGAACATTACGGAAAGGTCATACCGATTTATTTAAGGAACCTTCATTGAACAACCCATTTGCACAAACATACAAACATGCAAACAAAAACAAATGTAAAACAATAGTAGAAGAGTAAGCAAAATACATAATTACACAAACGGTAATAGTCGCCCTGTCATATGCATTGAAATAGATTATGAAATGAATACAAAAAGTGTGAACGTACTGTCATAAGTTAAAACCAAGAACAGCAATTTTATCATCTTTGAATTATAGATGTATTTGTTGAATTCATTAATTTGACTTATTGTCATTATGGTAATAGTGTTCGTAGAATGACTGAATTGTAGGGCCTACTAATGGATGTTATTTTGATTTTGTGTAGTGTAGTTTTATGTTGATACAAATCCGTGTGTTAATTTGGAATATACCGAGTGTGTTTTCTTCTGAACCCCTTGGTAGAACAACTCCACCATGAGGGCGGAGCTGGGTAGGGCCATCCAGCCGCAGTTTCATGTACTTTTGTGATTATTCATTGTATCATTCAATAAGAAGGGATGTACATATTTCATTTTGCGAGAATGAAAAATATCAATTAATCAATCAATCACCACAAAATGAAAGCAAGAATACGAATTAGACTGCAGTGTGCAATGATCACTTACCAGCGTTCATTTCTGTCTTCTGTCTGGGAAACTGCCTTGTAATCTCTCAGTCTATATTTAATGGAGAGTGAAGATGATATTTGTAATGTATACATCCATCTAAATATCATATATATATATATATATATATATATATATATATACTGTATATAACTTTTCATTATAGATAATTTTTCATCAAATTTTCCTCAATTCTAATCATATGACACAGGTTGATACTATTTTCTTCACAGGGCAGTTCAAGTCTACGATGAATATCATATAAACTGCCACCGAAAAATATGTTTTGAACAGTCCATTTTCTTTTTCTTTATTTTTCCTCTCTTTTTTTGCTGAAAGTTTCCAGGAAGCTAGCAGTATGTGTAAGGGAATCAGCAAAATCGAAAAAAAACTTCTCACGAGTGCAGTGTTTTTCGTTTTGTTTTGGTTTTTTTTTTTTTGGTTGTTGTTTTGCGAAACTTGGCAGTTTAATTCATTTTTCCCCCTGTTTTGATGTGCGTTTTGTGTTTTTTGCCAGTGTCAATACTCGACCCCAGGCTCGCTAGCTTTATTCCATTTGTTCATTGTGTTTGGACCGTGGACGTATTTTGCTCACGTGACATCTAACCTCAGTCATTACATGGTATCTCATGCAGGTATTCAAAGAGTCACAAAGATCGGTGGCCGCCATTCAAAGACAGCGGCACTTTGCGCATGCTCACTTCTTACAAAAACAAACAAACAAACAAACAAACAAACAAACAAACAAACAAACAAACAAAACAAACGCCGACTATTCTAGTTTTTCTCGTGCATGTGCTTTTCCTTCCATAAACCTGGAGTTTTCTGTCAGTGTAAATGGCACATCGACATACATGTGACTTTGTGCCAAACTGACTACGTGCATTTCTCAAACGATGTATCACACCTAAACGCACGCACACGAAGTTAGTCACTCACAGGTTCACACCATGCTCCAAGCCGTGCCCCGTTTTGCGAGAAACCTTGTGAGCTAGTGGTACATGGTCTATTCTCGACCCCCCCCCCCCCCCCCCCCCGTCTTGTTCAATCCAGTTCTTTCACATGCTGGGAACATCATGGCTATAGACTACATATTTCCTGTCGCGTCTCACCACGGGGCCGCCTCCAAGTTTGGTTATCTACGGCCTATTACGTGCTGTCACGTTTTGTTGCGCTCATCCCGTTTTATTACGGCATTTATATTATGTAGGTTTTTCATCAGCACCGGGACTGCCATGGCAAATTCTTCATAGTTTAAAAATCTGACACGACGGCCACGGCAATAACTGCCTGTCACGTTTGATTATCCCGTCTCACCGCGTTGTCTCACATCCGTCTTGCTTTGTCCACGGTGGCCTGAAACGTGGCCGCCGGGAACATGGTTTATAACGTAACATATTGTGGATTACAAGAGAATGGGGAGAATTATATGTACTTAACTTAGATCATGGCTATCTCTCCCTCTCTCTCTCTCTCTCTCTCACTCTTTCTGCATACTCTGTACATAATCAGGCCCCTCAGCTAAAATTAAAGTGTGAAGGAAAGCAAAGGCATGAACTAATACCTTTTTATGTACGCTATAATACCAATGATTATCAGGAGGATGAGAATGACTCCAATGAGAATTCCAACGATACCACCAGGTCCGAGTCCTTTACCCTTTTCGTCAGGCAGCGACACTGTTAGAAATTAATTTAATCGTATACGGAATTTCAGAAACTACTGTTAAAAGGACAGAAAATAAACAAGATATACAGTTCATGCATTACCCTGATTATTCTACAGAAGTAGCATGATATGGTAGAGTGGAAAATACTCTGGGATTAGTAAAGAGGTCTGGGATTCGAATCAAACCCCCCCCCCCCCCGCGCACTCATCCTTGGGGAAGCTATTCATTCATGATGCCCAGGTGCGTCGATCGGGGGGGGGGGGGGGCAATTGCGTTCCAATGAAAATATTCCAAGGCAAACATATAATTTAGTTTTTCCCCATCCGTAATTCCCGAGATGTGAAAAATTTTCTCGTGGTTCGATAGAAAACTGTCCAAATAGTTCATCTAGAGTGTGTAGTACGTTGAATTTCAATTCTAAAATAGCAAAATAATCCTCGCGTGAGAGGGGATACCCCCTCCTACACCCTCCCCTGTTAAGTCTCCTTCAGTGCCCTTAATATACTTTGGAGATTGACAAATTTCAGAATATTTTCATTTAAAAAAATGTGTTCCAGATCTGCCACTTCAATTCCAACAAAGTTCACTCGTGTGGAAGGGAGATACTCCCTTTCAATTTGCCCTTCGCCCGCTTGTTACATATCCATAGATTTAGTATGTTTCTTTAATTAGCATTAAAATTTCCTTGATATTCCATCATAATTAACTGTGTATCTATGTATACGAGATGCAATATTTTCATTTCAAAATGCAAAAGATCCCTCGTATGGAAGGGCTCGGAGGACAGGCCCTTCCACACCTTCCCCTGCTATATTAGTCTCTCTTTCATGCATTGATTATGGCTGCACTTTTGGGGATGACCATTTTACTCCACCGAAAGTTTGCACTTTATCGTTGAATTGCAATCATGAATACAGTATATGCAAAAGTCCCATCATGCGGGAGGGGGATACCTCCTACCACATCCTTCCTCTGCTCATCTCGATTCATCCATAGATGACAGACTTACTACAGTCCTCTCTTCCTCTTATTCAAATTTCCGGATATTCCACGACAAAATGTAAGCCAGATCATCGACTCTCAATTCCTAGAATACAAAAGTACACTTTGGGGATCGACAATTTTCCAAATATTCCCCCAAAAGTGTGCGATAGATCCTTCCATAACCATTCTAAATATACAAAAGCTCCGTCGTGTGTGTGAGTGTGTGTGTGTGTGTGGGGGGGGGGGAATGACTACCTCCATCAACTTCCATATGCTTAGTACACAGTGGTGACGCACACGTGGAACAGGAACTGAGATACCGCGATTTGGTTATTCAAAGTTCTGTGAAAATGTATTTGTCTTTTTTTTTTTTTGATAGGAAAAATCCAAACATTTCTCCAAAAGTGTGCAGCGCATTGCTAAATTTCAGGCCTGAAAATGCAAAATAACACTCTACCCCCCCCCCCCCCCCCCCCCCCGGCTCGGTCGCCGGTCGCTCTGCTCCCTCATTCTATTATCTTCCCAGTTTCCCCCGTTTTAATGGCAGTTTCAAGTTTGAAGAGACCCCAATGGATAATGATCTGTATTCGTAAATTGAAGGTCTGGGATTTGAATCAAGCCCGACGCATTCATCCTTGGACAATTCGTTTTTCCCATAGCCCCATAGTGTGGTAGAAATATATGGTCAAAAGAGTTTAAATAACTTACCAGAAGAAGGTGAGACTAAACAAGCACTTATTGTAGCAGAGTGCTGGTCGGATGAAGCGCTACACGAAACTACTCGATTTTCTGTTGTAAGTATAGGCTCAATTGTGGCCACAGCCGACCATTCATTACTGTCTGTGGAACTGGAAACGCTGGGAATTGGATGTCCCTCACTGTTTGCGAAATGAATGGTTGGTCGATCCAGGAAGCCAGACGCTGTGCACGTAATATCAATTTCTTCGGTGGCGTCCACGTTGCATGTGCACTCATTCCCTCCGCCAGGGTTCCCGCAAGGTTCCATACGTATAGCTTGTGACAGAAACAAACAAACAAACAAGGCCTGACACCAAATTAGCCCCCAGACTTTAAAGGGCTTTTTACACTTGTAAATTTTTGCTTAGCCCCGGACTATCGGTGGGGCTAAGGGGGGGGGGGGGGCCTTAGCCCCACCGTTGGTACGGGACTATCCTTAGCCCACTTTCTGTTTACACTCGTTTTTGCCAAAGTGGGCTAGCCCCACCGATAGTACGGTACTATCTGGCCCTGCAAAATAGCAGGGGTTAGCACCGCAATTGCGGTGCCAAGCAAGTGAGTGTAAACAGAACGAAAAAATAATCCTGGGCTAAGCGACGGAGACGAAGTCCGACCCTCACTGACCAATCAGAAACGAGGCAATCAAGTGCTGCCGGTGCGTGCGTGTACGTGTACAGTACACAGCGTAATTATGAATATTCATGTGGTTTGGAAAGTCCGGGGCTAAGAAATACGAGTGTAAAAAGGTCAGTTTTCTCCTTAGCCCCGGACAAGAGATAGTACGGGACTAATTGGCCAGTGTAAAAAGCTGAAAAAATTGGCACGGGACTAACGATAGTCCTGGGTCAGAGAAAGTCCGGGGTTAAGAAACACAAGTGTAAAAAGCCCTTAACAAGACCCAAAGGAGGCCTGAGCTTTCTTTTTCAGCAATCTGTCAAATTCTCTCCTAGTCTTCGTCAAAGGCAAAATTAGAAGACAAAGATTCTCCTAGGATCGAAAGCTCGACAGCACCTTTTGAACTCAATTTTACTCCTCTGCCTCCTATTGGGAAAAAGCAGATTTCAGCAGCTTTTTTCCCCTAAAGATTGAATTACATGGACAAGCAAAATTATAGAATGATAGATGACAGCGAATACGAGTATACGATAGCAATGATCTGCATACTTTACAAATCAAAAGATAATTAAAATGATAAGTTAAGTGAAGATAAACAATAAATATTACTTCTTTGTGGCACAAGGTTTTATACGATTTCATTTCATTTCATTTCATTTCATTTTTTAGAAGTTCGTTTCGTTATGGTGATTTCACCAATCTTCTATAATGTGGGCAAATCCTGACGATCTTTTTCAGATGGGACAGAGTGAGTTTAGAAAGTTCAAGATGGAACTTTTTTTCGGGGGGGGGATAGGCTATTCACCTCTCGGCTACCAGTTTGAGAATAAAACTGAAAACACAATTATTTTAACAATTAAAGTGCGTCAGGTTGTTGAATCATGATAAGTCAAACGCTGGACAACTCGACTTGGTCGAAATGTCACAGTTCTACGAGTCTTGTCAATAAGCAGGGTTGCATTTCTCAGGTTGTGTTGTCCTGGATTAAGGAAAAACATTGATACAGTAATATAGAAGAACATTGTACAACTGTATTCATAATCAGAGACTGAATAAACATCTTTATACTGAAAGCAATAATTCAATTAATATTGGCTGAAAATAATAATGATAAAACAAGTTGACTTACCAGGAGGAGGAGCAGCTAAACAAACATTCATTGTCGCAAAGTGAAGCTCTGCTGAAGCGCTACAGGTAACTACTCGATTTCCTTTCAAAGAAGTGGGCTCAATGACGGCTGTTGAAGACCATAAGTCACCACTTGAGCTGGGAATGCTCGCAATTGGGTTTTCGTCACCACTGGTAAAATGAATAGTTGGTCGACTCGGAAACCCATGAGCGGTGCATGTTATCTCAGTAGCATTGATGACATCTAGAAAGCAGTCACAACCACTCCGTCCGGCAGGGTCCATGCAGGGATCCATGCTTACAGCTTGTCAAATACAAGACGAAGTCAAGACCCAAAATATGATTAGCCAAATGGCATAATTCAATTTAATTCAAAATGATTTTATTTCCATGTAAAGTAATACAAAGTAGTATACATAATGCTTACATGAGTACATAACATCAAAATGAACTTTCAATCACGTAATTTTCAACAAAACATGAATACATTTATCATAATGATATCAACTATGGTTTGGATAAAAAAGCAAGTACGCAATACAATCTTAATTTATAACTTAATATGGAAAAGAGGAATTCACGAAAAAGCATACTTTGTAAAATTTGTGAATTACTCTAGAAGGTGAGGGTATCTCAAGATCTGTCAAGGACTCCATGTATACAATTTTGATATCCTGATGTCAGGCGAAATAATCAGAAAAAAAAAAGACTCTGACACAGGACAAGAACAAAAGCAGGGACGGAACAGACAGAAAGAAAGAAGAATAAGAATAATACGAAGAATAATGCCAGATCTGTCAGAACAGATCTATTTTTTTCTTTTATCTGAACATTCGCTTTTATTTGATCATAATCATGAACGTGGTGCAAATATCAAATCTGTTTCTGTGCTTGTTTGAACAGTTCGACCGGCTCTTAGATAATCATGGAAATCATAAATGGACTTATTGGGTCAAATAATTTGTGAAAAAAAGAGAAAATATTGTTGTTTCTTGCATGACTAGATTTGTTTGGAAACGAAACTGTTTCATCCTTTCTGGCATCATTCGGCGTTCTTCCTCCTCACACTGCATTTCCACATAATTTTGCCTGATGTTCCCTTCTACAGCGTATGATTATATTGTATAGTGTAATTCACACCCAAAATCAGACGAACTGATATAAGACAAAATTATATGTTTTACTAAAATCAAACTTAAAGCAAGAAATATACGAAATTTAATATTTGTTGTAATAAACAAGTTTAATTAAATGACTTTTCTGGTCACAAGCACTATTATCATGAAAATAGCTAGGATAATGATTTGATCTACTCACAACTCTTCTAAATAGGACCATTCATATCATACAAATCATACCTCGGGGTAATAGATACAACATACTTCTTTTTTATTATTTATATTCTGCATAGATACTAACCCCAAAGAAGCATGCAGGACATGTGTATATGTTAATGTCTGGTTTTGTTTTGTTTTGTTTTGTTTTGTTTTGTGTTTTTTTTTTTTTGTGTGTGTGGTTTTTTTTTTTTGGGGGGGGGGGATTTTGTCCCAAAGGCGCGAATCTTTACTTTAGAAACATATACTTTTTTGGGGGGGGGGAATAAAATTATCTTTACTATCAGCTAAAAAAAATCATCAATATAAACTAGAAATGAGTATTGTATATAACGCACTTATCATTTTACTTTCATGGCGAGAATTTAATTGTTTAAAACCATTATGTTGATACTCACCTAGAATGATCACATTGAACTTTTTGGTGCATTCATGTATATTTCTACACTCATAAGTCCCATTGTCATTGTTGGTGAGAGTAATGGTCAGGTTATGGCCACCTTCTGATAAGACATAGCGATCGTTCTTCGGGGAGAATGATGAAGCGATCAACGTTGCGCTCTTATACCAGTACCATACCGTTTCTGCTTCACTGGATATGCAAGGGCATGACAGCGTTGTCGTCGTACCTTTAGGGGCATCTATCAGGGAGTTAAACATGAATACAAGAACTCTAGAGTAACTGATAAAACAGAGTAAGACGCCGAAGGAAAAATTGATCGCCTCCAGGCATTTCTTTTCATTTTGTTCATTTCATTTCTCCATTTGTACAAATGAAATCATTATTGATTGAATGATTGAATGATTGATTTTCTTTTTGCATTTCCTCTTCATACATACATGCATTGTGATACATAGTCAATCGAACAAAGAATTGAGCCCAATATTGCTTGAATATAATAGTATGAACCGCGTGAGTGATTACAATTTAAGTGTATGACATTATTTCATTATAATACGAAATTAACACAAGCAGGTGTTATTTCATGCATATATGCAACCTCAAGAATCACATAATGACATTTCATCAATGATCTCATCAAATTATAAATAAGAGCATACTTACAGAGTACCTAAAAGAATTGACAATTAAGTTTACCAGATAAACATTTACGTTATAAATTGCCAAGATCGGTATCAAGAAGCAGTTTGTTTGACTGGGGAAACGATCTTGGGGTGATGGTATCTTGTAATTTCATCTGTTCTAATAACTGGAGGAACAAAACATAAGCACTTAAAACGTTATGATTTTAGCAAACACTTTTGACTGCATATGGACTCCAATTCCACTGATGTTTTTTTGTTGTTGTGATGACAACTCGGTTTAACTTTGTGTTTTTCATGGACCCACGTACATGCCTTACCGGTACATAATGCATTGTATACCGGTAATAACTTTACCATTACAAACCCAGCATTCTTTTAACACTAACACTGTATGCATTAAAGGAAGCCAAAGCACAATTACAAAGAGGAATTGAATGAAAGCAGTAACATTAGTTGAACACATCATTAAGAGTTTGAGGAAAATCAGACAATCCATTCAAAAGTTATGAATTTTTAAAGTGTTAGTGTTGTCATCGCTGGATAAGAAGACTAGTACAGTTCATGACGTCATGGTGGACAACAATCTAAACTCAAAAAAGCCAACAATCTTTTTTTTCATGAAATTCCTTTGGCTTTCTAAAAGAGGTAAGTCAAGTGTTCTTTCATTATGGTAGAAAAGTGAAAATAATTTAAATTTTCTTTGTTTTCCTTCATATTGTTGTTCATAATGAAGTCCAGAATGACGTCACATTTACATTTTGGTTTTGGTTTACTTTTACCAAGGAGGTACTAGGCAAGCCTAGTACCTCCTTGCTTTTACTCAGAACCCCACTAGTAATTACTACGTGATATGTTATATAGTTTATATGTTTGCACTCTAAAATTGTAGTAAGTATATTGTTCATAGTATCAGCATCATTATCATTAAGTAAATGTACAATAGTATATAGAAGAATTTAAAATGAATATGTTTTATTGGTATAACAAATTGGTGCTGTTGTTGTTTTGTTCCAGTGTTCCACGTCTTACAAGCTTGACTTTCTTAATCTAAAGCCCTTTTTACACTTGTGTTTCTTAACCCCGGACTTTCTCTGACCCAGGACTATCGTTAGTCCCGTACCAATTTTTTCCGCTTTTTACACTCGCCAATTAGTCCCGTACTATCTCTTGTCCGGGGCTAAGGAGAAAACAGACCTTTTTACACTCGTATTTCTTAGCCCCGGACTTTCCAAACGACATGAATATTCATGATTACGCTGTGTACTGTACACGTACACGCACGCACCGGCAGCACTTGATTACCTCGTTTCTGATTGGTCAGTGAGGGTCGGACTTCGTCTCCGTGGCTTTGCCCAGGATTATTTTTTCGTTCTGTTTACACTCACTTGCTTGGCACCGCAATTGCGGTGCTAACCCTGCTATTTTGCAGGGCCAGATAGTACCGGACTATCGGTGGGGCTAGCCCACTTTGGCTAAAACGAGTGTAAACAGAAAGTGGGCTAAGGATAGTCCCGTACCAACGGTGGGGCTAAGGCCCCCCCCCCCCCCCCCCCCTTAGCCCCACCGTTGGTACGGGACTAAGCAAAAATTTACGAGTGTAAAAAGCCCTTTAATGGAACACTGTTTTCCATCATTGTGATTATTTACTATTTCTGCTGCCATGGCAAAGTGCATTATTTCTTTTTATGACATCATTCGTGCAGAAACGTTATATTGTATTTGAATAAAAAAAAAACCTTTATCAGACGAGTGTAAGAAAAATGAAAAAAATTGTATCACTTTGGATTATGTCAACTTTTTCTTTTCCTTTTGATGATGGAAATAAATACACTATTGTATTGAATTGAATTGAATTGAAATGAAGAAGTCACTTAGTGCTTAGAGTGAACAAATTTCACTTATGAATATAAAAAAGAGTACAAAAGGTGCACTGTAAACAAACACATTTTCTGATATATTACACGATACTGTCACCCACGGGCTTGTGGAAAATTTCACTTATGAATATAAAAAAGAGCACAAAGGTACACTGTAAATAAACACACTTTCTGATATATTGCACGATACTGTCACCCTAGGGCTTGTGGAAAGAGCTTCTCATTACAAATACAAAGACAACCGGCTGTCTTCGACTGGAAATCTTATTCAATCTTTGTAAATGAGCTCATGTATCATTGGACTGCTAATGTAGGCTTCAGATAATAATATCTGCAACATTGTATTTGCAGCCTCTTTAAAAAAAGAATTAAAACAAAACAGCCTTATATAGTCGTTCGAGGGTATTTTATCCCATGATTGAATAAGATTTAAAAATAAATAAACCAACAAAAACGTTCGTATATAATATATGTATGTATCATATGAATCTTCCATTCGAATTATAGTATTTATATCTCACGTTCTAATGAAATTTGTCATGAGGCAGAACATACTGAACTTTTAACGGAGATATACACAAATTACCTCAATTACTTCCACCATCACTTCGCTCCACCCCCCCCCCCCCAAAAAAAAATGTTTGACAATCCATTGTCATCAAACCACAAAAGCCTATAATATATACATACTGAAATGCAGAGCCGTCATCGGGATAATAATTATAATGTAATGTCACTTTCATCACTGAAGAGCTATATGTTTTTATTTTCCTGAAAAACAATGTTTTTTTTTCCAAAATATCCTTCCATACAAGCAATCCAGTCGGTTTCAATAAAACCTTCAAACAGCATCACTATTTTGATAGATGCATGAATGATTTTTTAATATCAGTGAGGGAGTTACGGATTACATATAATTACATATAAAGAGTATTATACATATTTATTCAAGAGATTCTGTTAGTGTATAATTATCATTATATACATGTAGTTACATGATTTTGGATAAAAATCATTGTTTCTGGTAGAAATGTACTTACATATTTGTTGTATATCAGCAACAACGGGTGCTACGAGGCCCACACTCACTACAAGAGGAATGGCTGATAAAGCGGGATGGAGCATTATGTCTGTAGATATAAGAGAGTGCATGCTTGACATAAGTAACCAATGGTTCGGGTAGGGGAATCAAAACAACACAAAACAAGCATTCATAAAACACAAGAAACAAAACAAAACAAAATCTTCAGTTTCTTTACCCGGCTATACAGGTCGGCCTATCGGCCTATAACCAGCAGATGGTGGTCATAGTTCATGCTGAAATTCTTTCCTGCAGTTTTGGCACTGTCAAAGCCTTTTCCAAAGGCAGCTCGCAATGGACTCGCACAATTATGTATAATGTACGTAGGCCTATCTTGTACATGATTGTGTCAAACAATCTTAACTTGGAGCTACACGATTTAATGTTTAAGGTTTGTAAACATGTCTTAAACATTCTTTTCTTTTTAATCGATATCACAGGTTGTTGCTGGATCATGCAAATACACGATAGAAGTCATACATGTAGCTTTATCTATAATTCTGTAATATTTCGATAAGTTCATCCTTATATAGCTGTCCTGCTATATCCTTAACTTCGTAAAGCTTTGGAACGTGTTTGTTTCGTTCTGATGGTCTATTGGTAGACCTTTTGCAGTTAGTCTACCATGTTCCAAGGGTCATGTCTTCGGCACATGTCAAGCTACGCAAACATGTGAAATGCTACAATATATCAATCGTTGCATCGTTGAGAAGCTGAACGCATGGCAATGCATGCTATTCATTAGCTTTCGGAAGGATGTGTACAGTTCTGGTTGAGGTAAGGATTTAGCTTTTAGCGTTTTGCGAGATATTCAGAAACCACTCTATGAGATGTCAAAGAGCATGCCATTTATAATCGGTTTCGAAATGGCTGAGATATCCAAAACAATAAAAGGCGTGGCCTGACGGCTTTTTTATTATCACTTTTTTTTTGATATCTCAGCCAATTGAAAAAAAAAAATTTATCAAATAAACGTTGAATCCTTCTTAGAATTTACATGCTCTGTCATATTTCATGAGGTTTCTCATTATCTCACATAGGAATGTTATAAACATGAATCTCCACCTCAACCAGTACTGTACACTCCCTTTTAAGGTTATAGCTGTGGGTTGTTGTTGCTGTTGTTGTTTTCCCCTGAAACCTGAATAGACTAGTTCTGTAAATGTTTGAGATCTTTATATGCTTACGTGGCATGCTTTGTTCATTAAAGTTGCCCTTATTTATAACCACAAAGCTTGCTAGCTGCTTGCCCTACCTAGCTACAAGTCAGCCAATTCCTGCTTATTCTAATGGAACCTAACACGGGACAGAGACTGAAATACTTTGTTACTAGGCTGTAGGCCTAGTAGGACAAGAAACATCCATGAATTGGAATAGCGAACAGAGACGAGCTATCAGTGGCTAATGCAATATCTTTATCACATAAAACATTACATGTCAAACATCAGTTGTATCGAATATATAATCCAGAAAGCTTCTTTCATGGGGAGTGCAACAATCAAAAAGTGATACAATCCCTGTAGTCTGATACACCATGATACGGCATAGATCTATACAGATATACTGTATTCGCAATGAACATTACGAGTCACATTTCATCGCACAGAGCAAAGATGTCGGCCGCAAATTAGTGCATGTTTTAGGAGCTCTGTGGTGTGGGCATTTTCCCAGACAAACAGAAAGTTACATTAATTCACATTCACACAAACGTGCGAGACTGTGTTCATATTATATTTATGTATGTAGGCCCTAATTCTGCAAATATTAAGTGCATGCTCTCAAATTACTGGTAATTGTAATAGACAGGAAAATCTCATTATGTTCTATAGTAAAGCAATGGTAAGTGTACGCATTCATTCATAAATGAACTCGGGGAACTCTGAATTATGTTATTTACACACACATCGGTGAGAATTAAGCTACTAGATCCACTACCGCGGACACTTGTAGAACTATCAGAAGTAGGCCTACAAACTTCTTACCTCGACAGGTGCACCAGACTGACCTAGAACAAACTCACAGCCTGTCCTGTTCGATGTTTTCTGAGTACCTAACATGTAGGAATAAACGAAAATTTGAGCGCACAGGTCGGTGGTTGATATCAATCGCAATCGGCATATGCCATAACATTCTCTCCACGCTCAAAGGCAAGCCATTTGCGAAGGCAGTGTGATCATCCCAAACAGTAAAGTATGAGAACGCTGTACATGTATATTCAGACGGTGAACAGTTCGCATTTATACGTCAGCACAAAGGGCAACCACTGAACCAGTAATCGTGTATTCCGCTCAGTAGTACAGGCGTATAATATCATAATACACTGTATCTGTATTACATGTATATTATCCCGCATATCCCGCATAAGGCACATCGGGTATGGGGAATCCCCACTGAGGTAAGCGAATATTGCTGCAGAAAATTAGTCTGGATTCCAGACCATCTGCTTGTTATAAGTTTACTGTACAGGATATTGACGCCCTCGACGTCGAAAACAGGATAAAGTTTAGGTGGTTTGTCCATGGACCTAGAACGTTCTAGGTCCATGGTTTGTCCTTCGGCAAAGGCGACAACTCACATACTTCAGTGCGGCAACTTTGTCGCCGCGGAGTCCTGTTGGCAAATTGTCTGGAAACCAGACTAGCGTAACCGCACCATGACCAGCGACTCTAGTCTTTTGACAAGGCCTCGTGGCTGAAGATTGAGACTAACTCGCCACACCAAGAACTGCGAGAAACGGGTGAACGCCACAGAACAGTCGCGCCGCTCTAGAATATAATAGCGCTTAGAATATTAATAGTTTAGTCCAAAAATTTTAGTCATTATGGAAATATATGTAAATAAATCATGCTTCTGTGAAGTCAAATTGCTTGATACAAACTTAGGGGTTATATATATATATATATATATATATATATATATATATATATATATATATTTTTTTTTTTTTTTTTTTTACGGCTGCCGGTAATTTGCCGTGCCGTACACTGTGTATTACACTCTACAGTGCTGTCGGTCTACGCTCTACAGTAGATACTCCCAATACGCTGCACAATAAGGTGCACCAGCGCCCTCTTATTACATCCTCGACCAATTAGGTCGATGTAAATGCTCTTACATTGTTTCTAGTGATTCTGAAAACGGTGGGATAGGCATTGTTTACATGTATATACAGTAAAACAATCTCAGTTACACTCAAGGATACACTATCCCCAGAAGTGCTTTCGATAGGCCCATTCTTGATCTCGTGACCGAAACATTAAACTCTACACTTCTGTTAAAAGCGGGGGGGGGGGGGGGGGGGGAGCGCACGCTTTTGTAGTGAGTGAGAGTGCAGTGAATAAGATAATGTAAGGCAGCGTCCTGTACCACTCACGGTTATTTTGACAAGGAATTGTCCGTTGAACGGAAGCATTCGGCAAGGTTCTCAAGCGTCAAGACTCGATGCGGTATTCTAATACATCTGCGTGTTTTAGCCCAGTGTGCAATGGAGGATAAAACAATTGTTGCTCTTATTATCAGCATCCGTAAGTTCAAGTGTTTACCTTTATTCTGTTCATGAAATTTTGGGTTGATAAGCATGGGCCACAAGTAGGTATATACCTATAAAATGCATTACTGGAAATGTCTAAATAAATGAAAGGTTGAAATAAACGTATCTATAAAACGATACCTATCAGAACTTATGATTTATAACGTTACAACCACGCTTCATTACATTGCACCAACGCAGAACAACGAAAAGGACAATAAACAAATTCAAAACTTGACTATAACTGATTATGGGGGACCTCAGAATAAACGAAAATATAAAAATGAAAACCCAAATCTTGCAATGTTACTTCTTTTATTTCTGTATATCGCTCTTTCTATACATTGACCAGTGGAATTTCGTTTGCTGTGAAGTGGGATTTTTGGCTCCGATGCCAGCTTGCATTTCTCTGTGGTTTATTGTGGTTTTGCAACGAAAGCCAAAGGGGGTTTTTGTTAGCGGCTTAAACAGTATAGGAACTAAACTATATTGAGCTATCAAAAGTGTATGGCTAACCCAAAGACAATGTCCTGAACAATGGCCAGGGTTTGACTGCTTTATCATCTATTCATGATGATGAATTCAACTATCAAAGCTAGTCTCTATTCAGTTTATACAAGCATAATAATAATAATAATAATAATAATAATAATAATAATAATAATAATAATAATAATAATGATAATAATAATATATGAAAACATCATGTGCTTACTATTTTCACGCATGCATGCATTTTACCCCTTACCATGAATTCAGACTAGCAGTGCCCAGGGCAATCCATCATGAATAATTATTTAGAAAGCATTAATGTGCCTTTGAGCAAGAGACCTAGTCAGCAGAGCGCTGGATAAGGTGTTATTCATGTCCATTGTTTAGGGTCATTGCAAGTACACACTCACATACACATTATTGGTTCCTGTGTTAAGTTCAATTTTTGTACAGAGGGTTAAAATTTGACCAAAATCTGGGGCCTAACTTCAAAATTAATCATGGATTTAACGAAACTGACTTATACTTTCATATTCAAATCACCTGTAACCATTACAATTGTACACTATTCAATTATTACTCATCCCGACAGTGTTTTCTGAAACATAGTTTTCCAACTTTTAAGGATCAAAAGTGGGAAGTAATAACATTGGTTAATACAATGACAAGGTCTAATATCCACAATGTTTGTTCACATGAATATGATATGAATCATAAATAAGTGATATTCGAGCAATCGCGTGTGATTGTTATTGTTTGCTGAATTTGATTCTTCTGCGAAGATCTAATGATTATTTCCAAAGCGTTCATAATATTGTTGTATTTTCATATTGCACACTTGAAAAAGTTGCAGAAATAAATTGAAGTTAAAATTAGAAAAAAAACACTTTATTGCATGAACCGCACTTGCAAAGTGATACTGAAGTAGCGGCAAAGCAAATGATGGTCATTCCGACCTCACGTCAACATTATCCGAGTGATCATTGCGCGTGAGTGTAAAGTTAACTTTCTCTATCTTCTGACTCAGAACTTGATCTGAACGATAGATGAAATTTGGAAATTTGTGACCTTGCATCACAAAACCTTCAAAAATTCGCCAGATATGGATTTTTTTTAGTTAAGGCGAATTCTTAAAGAGCAGACTCTAAGCTTCAAAATGACATACACATCGATACAAATGGAATTTCCAAACCCATCTAAATAATGAAAAGAAAGTACACACTCTGGAAAAGTGTGCTGAGAAAAGAGGCTTTGAAGTTTAGGGTCTAGTGAAGTGTGTAATTTCATCCAGTGTGCTCTTTACATGAATGGAGCAAAGAACATGATATAAAACTCCGTGGCAGCCACTTAAGGGATTACTAAACTAACTGAAAGTTTGCACATCATTTAAAGTACATTCTATTCATGACCGGGACTAACTTCCATCGCAAGAGTATCATCCTGTCAATCGTTATAGAGTTGAAAGTCAAAAGTGTCTGAAAGATTTTTATAGTGCTCCGAATCAGCAAATCTGAGAAAGTCTACGTCAGACCGAAACAAAGTGTTCTAGAAAAAAGTGCAAAAAGACAATTTCCCATTTGTTTTAAGATACCAAACTTTAGAAATGTATTAAAGAAGAACTGCTCTTTCGGAAAACATACAGAGCTGAAATTTGTACTAGGTTTTTTTTTCCCCCATGAGTAGGCCTACTCACGAAAAATCAGGTCGGACGACTTTTTTGTTGGTTTTGTGATGCAGAGTCACATTTGGTCTGTGCTTCTTTTATTTTCTTTATCACATCACGCTCTCGTCTTTACACAATATTATATTAACTTCTTCGCTTCTTCTCTTCATCCTGCCAGTTTGTGTCACTCGAATTTCCAATGGAGAAGTAATCCTGGCGGCTCCTTACCAACCGGTCAATCTCCCGTGCCCCTACACTGCTCACAACAACCAGCTTGGCCAGTTGAAGTACGTATTATGGCATTTCCGCAATATTTCCAACAAAACCACGGAGATCGTCAATTGCACGGCCTGCTGCACGACCTGCGAGACATCGAAGTACAGACTGCTATTTGACGACGGCACGGACCAACAGGACAAGGTGATCCAGCTAACCATCTTGGATGCGCGCCCTAGAGACAGCGGAACTTACACCTGTCGCCTGGTAGGAACAAACGGCTACACGCATGCGCAGACAGAACTCACAGTGCAAGGTAAGCTGAGTTAGCCGACAGCCAGACTGCGGAAGACGCAAGAGTAGCAAGTCGAGCATGCATAGATTGCACTCATTCAGTCTAGGGAAAATCTAGATTCCAGCTCTTCTTCTTCTTCCTCTTCTTCTTCTTCTTCTTCTTCTTTTTCTTCTTTTGCTGCATTATTTTCTCCGAATGCAAATGAAAATTAGTTCCAAAAGTCCACAGTCATAATAGAATAAAAATTATAATTATAAACAAAGATGGAACGAACCAATTTCGTAACGTTGTGTTCATTCTAATACTTAGTACATGCATAGATAGGCGTTATAGGATCAGTTGGCAAAGACCCAAATCGTGGATTTTTCTTCCTATAACATGATCGTAAACGAAACCTTCTGTTATTATGCATAAATCAGCTGAACAATAACTACCACGAATGAGTAGACAAAAGATCAGTCATAACACCCATCCCATATTGTTCAGCTCGTTAAAACGCTGATGCACAAGTGACATTATAGTTTGCACAAAATCAATGAACTGGATATAAAAGAACGATTTTTACACACATAGCATTTACATAATTCATATAAATACATAAAGTGTGTTAAGTGTATAGAATATTATGAACTAATGTTGTGTATGATGCATTTGTATATTAATATAAGCTGCATGCCGATGAATAATTTTTCGAAGTGAATTTAATGATTTTGTGAAATAAAACAAACGGTTTAAAGATCAAAAAGCAACTATCTCACTAGATCTTTGAAGAGTTTTTCCCCCACACGTGTATGTAAATTCAGCATACACTGAAGATAATCAAAGATGAGGAAATAATACAATCCGTTTGAAAGTTATGAGTTTTTACAGTTTTGGTTATCACTGAGGTCAGTTTGCTGGTTCCCATTGTACAGTATGGAAAAATGACGTCAGACTGGTAAAATATTCAATAGAAAATATTGCAAAAGAACAAGTCACACAGGTTGACACATACACACTCAGAGACACACACGCTTACTAGTGTAATATATCAAATGTAGGAGTGTTGTTGCTACAAACCCGAGCTTCAACCACTACACACTTGAGGGAAAACTCCTCAGTGCTATTCTCAGAATTTTGTCCAACCCGACTGGTCATCACATCCTGTGGTCAGTCCACACACCCTACCTCCCTAGGAGCCTAACCTCTCCCATAAACATTTCTGGATAACCTGTCTCCCCATTGTCTACCAGTGCTAAGTTTCTCCCCCATCATCCCCATCATGTAATATGTGAGTCACTGGTGTCAGTGATCCATGGATTGACAGTGGTCATTATTAACCTACACCTTTGTTTTATTATAATCTGAATCCCTCTGTTTTGAATATTTGAATATTATTTAGATTAAGCCCCTCCTTTGAGTATAGATGTACTATAAAAGTGACCATGTGCTTTTGGTCAAGGGTTCTCTCTTTCACCCTCTTGGGGTAAAGACACAAAGCGTTGGTCTCCCTTGCCATCCCTCTTTAGGGGCAATATATGGCCGTTTGATGGGGAGTACCTGTTAATATATCATATCTCTGTTAAGCGCTACTGTGATTAAATAAAGAACCCGGATTGTAGAGGTATATAAATTGTCATCGTGGTCTCTTCTGTGTGCTGTCGTCGAGTGTCGAGAAACTTTACCAATGTAACACCGCCTATCGTACGCCATCGAAGAATAACATCAACACTACAAAACAAAAGGTGTTACATTCTGGTGGCAGCGGTGGGATGGATATGACGAGCCCATCTTCACATTATACCGTCTGGATTTTGCTGTTTCTGGACTGTTTTATATCATTTATTTCCTTCGAGTGGATCATCTCGAGACAGTGACCTATCTCTTCTGCCGAACTGAATTCGAGCCTTTGTGCAGTATAAGGCTCCTGCTGACACAATATATATATATATATTTTTGCACTGTGAGATTGCATTTTCACACGGTGAACAGACTTCTGCAGAATTACCTATTCCTCATCACTTTCCTGGATTTTGGAGCAGTGGATTGATATCCGTTTTATACTTCAAGCGACGTGATATTGTGCTCCTTAGCGGATTGTATCCTGTCGTCATTGTATCATCATCATCTATATGCTGGAGTGTTCTGTATTTTAATGTAAGCTGTTCGCCACTGCTGGAGAACCAACCTTTGCTGTTTTACGGTGCTGAGCTGTTCTTCATTCTAAATCTATTTTCATCGCTGACTTGTGCTGTGAATGCTGTTTAATGTTACCGGGAGTCTACCTGTGCTGTACCTGGCTGTGCCTCCTATTCAGTCGTCATCAACCAGTGACGTCATACATGGACTGTACAGAGCTACCGGTCATCTACGAGGGATCTGGATGAGTTCTTGTTATTCATATCATTTTTTCTTTCTCACTGAACATTAATTACTTAATTCAGACAGACTCTCTTGCAAATAGTTTTTTTCTTTTGTCTTAATCCTGTCTTCTTTTTATGAGATTTGTTTTTGATGTTCTGAGTGTTGGTACGTAGCTTGATTACACTCCGTTGTTTTAACATTTTTTTGCTTTCATTTTATGCGCATGTTTATATACGTATTCAATTGTAATTGTGTGACGTGCGTTTGTTTGTTGATGACATTACTTGTTTTTCTTACATTGATTACGGTTCATGATATATTGCTAGTTTTGTATGTCAGTTTATGCTTGATTGAGCATAAGTTTGTTTGCTGATTTGTTTTCCTTTTTATGTTTGCATAGGGTGATTTATTCACATCTGCATATTTTTTTCTCTTTATCTTTCTTTTTCTTCTCTCTTCTCTCTCTCTCTCTCCACTAGCAAGTTAGTTTTTAAGTTGGTTCTTTCTCATTCTTGATGTGGATAAACCGTTTCTCTACTAACAATGGCCACGCGTGTACACTCCTCTCCTACTCCATCACAATTTTCCCCCACCACCCCTTTCACCCCCGCCCCCTCTGTCGATGATTTGAGCAGAGTAGTAGAGTTGCTTGCACAACTTCAGGCTCAAGTTGGTGATTTGGCGAATACTGTCACCAGTCGTTCGCACCACAACCACCATCATTATACAGCCGCTAGACATCGTTCCCCTTCCCCATATTCCCGCTCATTGGCACACTCACATCCTCACCACTCGTCTACATCTCGTCGGGAGGATACATCATATCGTTCCCCTTCCCCGTACTCCCGTTCTAACTCACCAATTCGATATCTCCCTTCATCCTCCTATTGTCACCATCCACGTACTCGCTCCCCATCCCCATATCATCCTCACAATTCATGGCAGTATTCCCGTCGGGAATATCGTTCTCTTGATCGGTCTTCCGGTTATGGTGGACCTGACGTGCGATTTTCACGCCGAGATTACATGCGATACAGGACTGATAGTCCCGCTCGCCCCCCTCCATCTCACTCCCCGTATCGTTCCCATGACTGCCGCACCCCCACTTCCTCTCGCCATGTTTCATTTGCAGGCAATCAAAATGGCGGCCCCCATGGATCTCAACATGCCTTTTCTCAGCCGGGAAACTGGTATTAGCTGGTACTGCGGGTCGACTACCAGCATCCATCTCTCCTGATAGACCCACTGATTCCCTTCGCTCCGATTGCCTTCCTCGTATCTTGGTCAGAATTGACAACATGCAAATTCCTGCCCTTATAGATACTGGTACATCTGTCTCTCTTGTTAGTGATCAGCTGCGTTCAGTCATTCCTAGTTTGCGTACACGCCCTTTCCATTCATTACCTCTTAAGGTAAATTCTGTGTCTGGTGTCCCCCTTGACACGTTAGGTACAATTAATGTGAATTTTTCTGTGACCTCTCATTGCTTCACATTTCCATTTCAGGTGGCCCGTGACATTGATCCCCCCTTAATCATTGGCTGGGATTTCTTGCTTCACTATCAGACACAGCTTGACTTCACTTCAGGTGTCCTCATTATTGACAATGCCACTATCTCTCTCATGCACCCATATGAGTTCACACCACTGGTGTGTAATGCTGTTGTTGAAGGACAGATTGTGCCTGCATGGAGTGAAATGACAATACCACTGTCTCTCACTGATGCACCACTCTCTATCCTCCCTGGCGGCTACGATGCCGTTCTTGAACCATCTACAGATGCCCCCATTCCTCCTCCTCCACCTTTTCCACCACCTCCTCCTCCACCTCAAACTCCACCACCGCCCCCTCCACCTCCCCAACCTCATCCTCCACCCCCTCCTACTTCTCCCCTCACTTCATCAGTATCTGACAGTGATAGTATCCCTCCTTTTTCACCTGTGTCTACCTGTGATACTCATGACTCAGATTTCCATACCCCGGAAGATAGTAATGACCTCTGTTTCTTGTTAGTTAATGAAGGCTTCAGATTACATCAAGCACAACACCAGGACCCCATCATTCGTGAAGTTCGGTCCTGGGTGAGATTTGGAAAATTTCCCCACAAATCATCTATCCCTCATTATGAGACTGCTCTTCGCAAATTTCACTCAGAACGTGATCGCCTAGTGCTCCATGATGGCTTACTTTGTAGATTAAGACGTGCTTCAAATGGTTCCCTTGATCGTCAGGTTGTCATACCGCATTCCCTCGTTCCTAATGTGTTGGCTATTTTGCATGGTTCCCCATCTTCTGGACATTTTGGTGCTGCTAAAATTATCCAGCAAGCTGACAAGGTTTGCTATTGGCGGTCTATGCGCCGAGACATTACAGATTTCTGTCTCCGCTGTGCGCCGTGCCAAGCACGTCGCAATCCCGTTCCCGCACTCCGTGCCCCCCTTCAACCCATTACCTCTTCTTGTCCCTCTGAACACATTGCCGCTGCCCTGACTGAACTACCCCTCATCTCACGAGATGACAAAGGCATTCAATGCCATCTCATTGACCCATCCTCCCCTTCTTCACAGCCGAAAGTAATTCACTACAATCGGCTCAAGCCCTATCTTGACACTTCCCTGCCTCTGTCATCCCCGACAACTCCACCACCTTCCCCCGATGCCCTCCCCCCACCAGTACCCCCACCATCACTCTCTACTAATAAATGGCTTGTCCCACCTCCCTCCCCACCTGTCCCACCTGTTGCGTCCCCTCCCAGTCACCCCAACGCGCCTCCCACTCCTCCCTCACCATCCCATGATGCCCATGCACGTAACCATGATCCTCCGAACCGCACTCGAAGCGGCCGGATTGTACACCCTCCCGATTACTTTGGTAACCCCATTTCCTCCGACTTCACCTCTTTCTCTCGTTAGGCCTTGGTAAACTTGACTTTCAGACAACCTTAATTAAGGATTGTTGCTATTTTCAAGTTTATTACATCATTTGTTTTATGTTCACTTATGTTTCTGTTGTCTGACTTCTGAATGCAAAGTAAGAAGGTATTGCCTCCTAATGCCATTCCTTTGTATATATTTTTTTCATGACCATCAGACAGTTAAAGCAGGTCATGATTTATGTTTATGGACAAGTGTAGTTCCTACCGATTACCGCCTTGACATTTGTATTTGTTTGCTATAATTTTATGTGTGATTAGCTTTTTTAGCTAATGATGTCATGCTCATATCCCACACAAGTGTTGTGTGGTTTAAGTTTTAATAATAGCCTTTCTATTGCTTTGATTTTTCTTATGTTCTGCCTGTTCTCTGACTCCTCAGCTTTTGAATCTCCTCCTCTCTCTATTTCATTTCACATGATGCATTCAACATATTTCTGCCTGTCCACAGCCTCATGTGGACCAATTACTAAACTTTCTTTAGCTTTGCACATTTCTGTGAGATCTCAATTTTCACACAAGTATTTATTACCTTATCGCCATCTATACCTAGATTGGCCTATTTTTAATATCTGTTTGAATGTGTTTTCTTTAATTACGTCACGTTAACAATATCCTGGTTTCAGGTTTTCCATTCCTTAAATGCCAGATTATTATATTTTCATTCCATTATTTCAAGTTGGTTTTATTTTTCCTGCTTATTGGAGACATGGACCTAATTATATTTATACCAAGATGTGTTTATTTTATTGACCGTTTTATTCGCTGAATTTGAGTGATCAATGCAATCACTTTCTTCCTAGTTATTATTCAATTTTGTTGGAATTTTTATTCCTTTTTGTGTGTTACACCCTATTACACATGAAGTTAATTGTTTTGGCTTAATACGTTCAATACTGAAGTTTTCGTATATTGTTCAGATGAAGTTGGGTTTTGTTTAGTTGTTTAAATTCACTGTGCATACATTTTTTTCCTCATAGTTTGAATCAGTATTTATGCGATTCTTTAATTTTTGCCTCAGTTTTACAACTTTCAGTATTCCAACACAGAACCAGGAACATGTTTCATGTTTTTTTAACCATATGCTCGTTGCCTTTTAATTATGATTTTTCTTGATATTTTAGTAGTAATGTTAACACCATGTCGAATTTGATATTTCTATGTTCTTTTGTTTCCTTCTACCTCTTTCCACTTTCTTTCATTCCTTTAGTCATGCTGTATTATTCTGTATGTTTTATTATTTTGTACACATAAGTTACATTTTGTATCCAGTCCCCTCTCTCATTTTCTCACTGGAGAATACTCTCGATTGGTTTTTTTTTTTAGGTCACCTGTCCCACTGTAATAAACCTCCTTGAAACGAGGACGTTTCATTTTGAAAGATGGAAGTAATGTAATATATCAAATGTAGGAGTGTTGTTGCTACAAACCCGAGCTTCAACCACTACACACTTGAGGGAAAACTCCTCAGTGCTATTCTCAGAATTTTGTCCAACCCGACTGGTCATCACATCCTGTGGTCAGTCCACACACCCTACCTCCCTAGGAGCCTAACCTCTCCCATAAACATTTCTGGATAACCTGTCTCCCCATTGTCTACCAGTGCTAAGTTTCTCCCCCATCATCCCCATCATGTAATATGTGAGTCACTGGTGTCAGTGATCCATGGATTGACAGTGGTCATTATTAACCTACACCTTTGTTTTATTATAATCTGAATCCCTCTGTTTTGAATATTTGAATATTATTTAGATTAAGCCCCTCCTTTGAGTATAGATGTACTATAAAAGTGACCATGTGCTTTTGGTCAAGGGTTCTCTCTTTCACCCTCTTGGGGTAAAGACACAAAGCGTTGGTCTCCCTTGCCATCCCTCTTTAGGGGCAATATATGGCCGTTTGATGGGGAGTACCTGTTAATATATCATATCTCTGTTAAGCGCTACTGTGATTAAATAAAGAACCCGGATTGTAGAGGTATATAAATTGTCATCGTGGTCTCTTCTGTGTGCTGTCGTCGAGTGTCGAGAAACTTTACCAATGTAACACCGCCTATCGTACGCCATCGAAGAATAACATCAACACTACAAAACAAAAGGTGTTACACTAGTACATAGAAAATAGACTTGACTAACTACGTCCAGCAAAGTGAAAAATAATAATTTTCTTGATACACTGGCTCAGCAACAGACCAAGCAAATTTGTACTTTTCATAACAGAAGAAGATTTTTGTCGAAATTTCCCTCTCATTTATGTAAGGCTTTATTTGCTGCATCAGTTTTGGGAAAATGCAACTTTTGTTATTTTTAGGACTTTGCAGGTTATACATAATCATATCTTCCATTTTTTCCTCAGCACTTTCCTTTCGAAATCCCAACGTGACATGTCCGCAATCTGCAGTCGTGGAAGCTATCATTCCAGTCACGTGTTCCTACTTCAGAGATCTGAACGTGAGCGCGGAGGCGCAGCAGGTGTTTTTAGTGCACGACAACGGCTCGTACCTCGAGACATTCTCCGCGCACGGAGCTTCGTGGCGCCCGGCCGTGGTGGACATGCGCGCAGATCTCTCTCACAGGACCACTTTGGCGTCTGTCGGGGAGAGTGGCGCCATTTTCGTGGCGTTCTCGTGCTGCATGGAGATCTCCTCGATAGTTTCAACGGACAGCAACATCGAAGGCGAGACCTTGTGCGCGACACCATGCAATACAACCTTACAATGTTAGTGCAATAAATCTACAGTTCTTTGTGTGTGTGTGTGTGTGTGTGTGTGTGTGCGTGCGTGCGTGTATGCCCGCACGCGTGTGTATGAGTGTGTTTAATGTGAATGTGTGTGTTTGTGCGTGTGTATGCTTGTGTCTCTAATCATGAAAAATTGTTTTGATCACCCTATATGCTTTGAAGAAACTACACAGAAAGAATTTGGTATACTATACCTTTTATTCAGAGTAGTTTGCTCACTCACTAGTATAGGCATAGAACAGCCATGACAAGAAGGATTCCCTTGCACTTGATACAGTCAAATGAATGTATTAGTAGTTTGCCTCATTTTGATGACTTTCCTGGCTTATGCTTCCATTACCAGTGATGATAATGCGTCAATTTAATTTCTTCTATTTTGTGTGTGTGTGTGTTAGAGAGAGAGAGAGTGTGTGTGTGTGTGTGTGTGTGTGTGTGTTTGTTTGTGTGTGGGTGGGTGTTTGTTTGTGTGTGGGAGGCTGTGTGTGTGCGTGTGTGTGCATGTTTCGCAAAATTCAGGGAAGAGAGCCGTTGTAACCTTTCCCATCATGATCCGAATGAAACCAAGATTTGCATAAGTATTTTCTGAACAGCATAAGTAGTGCTATACAACAAAGTTTTATAATCATAGACGAATAATCATCAAACGGGTGGAAGGAATAACATTCTATTTGGATCTTGCCGAAACTGATCTGTATGTACAATTAAAGCGGTCAGAACAAACTAAGTAGTCATGTAAATTAAAGCGGTCAAAACAAACCCAGTAGTCATGTAAACGAAGTCGGAGACTGCATTGTAGCAGTTTCTTCTGGGAGGGCACATAATAAAAGTTCCAAAAGCCCAAATACAACGACAAGTTGCAAAAGCAAACCAAAATTTATAATTCACGTCGACGCCTATCTCTGCAATTTGCTATCGATGATAATAATGTTCAGAACTTCTAAGGACGCTGTTTTAGCAACTTATGTTATAGGCTTATCCTCAACACCAGGGAAATAAGGCGGAGCTATTCTAATTCCATGCGAGGTGCTTGCTTTAATTCGGATAGAATAAGTATGACTAAAAATACAGCATATTCAACTCACTTTTCTTCTACCAGTTCCTCCCAATCCGCTAACATCCCTCCGCATAATGGACTCTTCCAGCTCCGCGTTTCGTTTGTCGTGGATACCGGGACCTAATGGTTCAAGCTCTGCGATCACCTTTTCTGTGACCGCCTGCCCGGTCTTTTCGGCAGCCGCCGACGGCGGGTGTCTGACCCTGAGGAACATTGCGGGGAGTGCTGCGGAGTTGACGAATCTCCGGAGCTACACCCAGTACAGTGTTGAAGTGGCGGCAAGCAATGGGCTGGGATCAAGCAAGAATAACCCTTCTGTTACAGCAACAACTGCACGTAGGTATACAGTTGAATGTAGAGTGTTTGTATAAATAATAATAGTATATGATGCACGTACTATGAATATCAATTGTAGTAAAACAGTACTACAGGAAAGGAGTTTAAGTCACAAACGATCGTCTATTGTTGAGGATGGTGCTGTTGTTCCTTTATTGATAATGTTATATATATTTCATCACTTCGGAAGTCTCATTTCTCATTTTTGTTACTATGAGAAAAAACAAACAAGCATAGGCATACTGTTTTGAATGATAACCACGACAACAACAAAAACAAAATGCACGAAAATCGTTTTATCTTAAAATCAATGTTTTGTGTAACACTGTTATGGGCTGTTAACTTGGATGCAAGTTTTAGCTTATTTTTATTGATTAGAAATTGCCGGCTATTTCTGAATTCCATTCTTTTTAAGTGCACTGTATGCTAATGATAGATATCATCTTTACCTACTTTTATGCGGAAAGTTGCACGACAGTAATGTTGACCGTTTGTCAGGATGTACAAAACTTAAGTTCGAGTGCATCGAATGATCCTTCTTCATCTCAGTCCAACTTGTTTGTATTTGTGGAAGCCTTTGCATAAATAAAACTGGAGGGGGGGGGCTTTGCAAATTGTTGAAAGTGTAAACAATAACGTCGATTGATTGGGAGAATAATCTTGAGCTCATTATATTCCCCACCACTCCAAACTACAGAAAACAATTATGTATTCGACCGGTATTTAGGTTTCACAATCATGTTTCTGTATATATAAGTTTTCAATCAAACAATGCTTCTCGTGATACGGTTTGTTTAGAATTGTTGCTATCATCTAAATCAGTTCTTAGAATTACAGCATTTCCATAGGTAACGGCAATAAGATTTATAGGTTCCGCCTTATCTTTTTACATTGAAAAAAAAGAACACCTCAGACAAATCTGAGGGCAGATATTTATTTTGCACAAATTAAGGAAGCATTTCATGCTCAGATTTCAGAAATTAGATCTTCTGAGGAAATGAAAAAAAAAAGGAGCTCCTGTGATTCTTTTTTATTCTTTTATACGGTGATAATCAGGGGGTCATTCAAATATACATGTATAATTCCAAACGTGTTATGCTGTTCTTCTGTGGGAAAATGATGATAATGACGAAATCTAAAAACCCTGAATTGATGCTATTTTTAGATCGGACTGGCTTTGGTCAACGGGTTCTTTCTGCACATTACTGTGGTATAAAGATGATGTTTTCTATTCAATTTCGTTAATGGCAACAGTAGTCCTCTTGTCATCTGTGACTAATTTCTTTCTTATTATCCTGACACTCTCTTTCAGCTGATGTCGTTGAAAATTATGGTGAGTTTTAACGAGGTAGATAAAATGGCCACTGGCTATATATTTCAAGCGAATATATAGTATTCAATTATTCATCACTGATGATAATAATGTGGAACGACCATTTTCTGTTTGTTGTTTGCTTGTTTATTTCTACTGTACAACTGCTGTTCATTACGTAGTTATTATATATCAGTGCAGAATAAGAAACATGACATTTATAACGTGATAATTTATAAACGTGTACGAACGCTTACTGTCGACTCGAAGGTGATCTCCTGCAACCATAATCATCTATCAAACAAACAAGCATAAGCAAAGAAACTTAGTATTTACGGTCAGTTTTGGAGTTACGAGAGAAAGGTCACACCTCACACTCCTGGCGAATTTCATCACAGATTTTAAACGCGACAGTGTTTGGCCATTGTGAAATCATCATCTAATATCGTGATTATCATACCAGCTAATGAAAATAATATTGAAGATTAAACGGGGCCTGAACTTTTGATCCTAGCAGAATCTTCGTCAGAGACAAAATTACCCATGAAAATAATATTGGTAAGAATAGAAGATGAAAAAGAAGGGTCATGATAATTGGCATATCCCGGGGTTACCAGTGATTTACACCCCCCCCCCCCCCCCCGCACCTAAGGGGTACTCAATTCCTGAAGCAATATTTTTGCTAACCTGAAATTTCCTCACGAAAGCTATATCCAGCAACAATGATAACCGATCAGTTAGGAAGGCAATTCATCTACACTTGGTTAAAGAGGAGTGGCGCAGATCGTGGCATGCTGAAAAAGATAGAGATGCGATTACTGGTATCGAACCCCGGACAATACAATCAATTAGTGTACGTTTCCATGCAGGTGGAATTTTCAGCTTTTTTTTCCCTTTTTTTTTTTCCTTTTTTTTTTTTTTACTTATGTGTGATCGACTACAATTTATGTAAAAATGAGCTCCAGTTTCACTATTGTTTCCGTCCCCAGGGATTAGATCACTGTTTGACGTGGAAACGGGTAAATTGAGTATAAGCAGTGAGGGAATCGTCACTCTTCCCCATGGCCTGTGCGTTCATGTGGAATTTCGAGTTCTGGGGTTTACGCACCGGAACGAGACGTGTCTTCTTCCGGGTGATACGATCTTTATCGAAAATGGGTTCCGTGAGAGGCAGCTGTGGCTAAGAGCATGTGACCCTGACATCTGCGGGCGCCCTTCGGAGGTAACTCTCTCAAGTCCAGAGAGTGGCAAACATGGTAAATAGAAACTACTGGTATGATTTTATCCCCTTCACTTTTTACTTCTTACCCCTCCTTGTCATATTATTGTCCAGCCTTGGTACACTATTATTATGCTATGCTAGGAGGATATCTACCAGAGTGGTAGATTTACGTTTAGGTGCAGAACCTCATTTTAACCCTAAAAAGACTGGGCTATTTTGGTAGCTCGAAAGACTGGGGGGGGGGGGGCCTCAAGGCCCCCCCCCCCCCAAGATCTCGGCCGTGGATCGCGCGATCGCCGCGGAACTTTGCACAATGGTAGTGTGCGATGTAATCTACAAGATCGTGTTTTTAAATTTTAGAAAATAGTCTTCTTTTATTTTATTTTGATTAATTATGATAATTTATGCGAGAAATCAGAATCTTTCATCTAAATCAGTAAATAAAGCTCCAAAAGTGCTCATTTTTGGTATAATTATTCTTTGTGGCATTCTTAGCAAATGTACTTGAAAAAAAATTCGGTATCAAAATTAATTTCTTATTTATTTTGTTTCATGAATTTCTTATGTATTTCTGTGTTTTTTTGACCTTTTGTTTTTGTTGTTTTTGTAACAAAATTTGTCACAGACACTTTTTGAAACATAATACTCCTAAAACAAACTAATTTTAGCCATTGAGAGTAAAAATAAGCATATTTATATGAACCATGCGAAAAAACTCAATTTGCATTGACTTTGTACACAAAATCACATTTTTTAGCCATTTTTGGCCACACGTGCACGTACAAAAAGTTATGTAACTTCAGAACCGTACACCCGGGCGTCACAAATTTGGTGTCAAAATGTGCGGGAAACTCAAAAGAAAAAAGTCATGGAGCATCGCGGCGAGAGCATTGCGTGTTGCAGAGTAATCGTGCGAAATGTCGAGGGGGGGGGGGGGGGGGCCTCCGAGGCCCGCCCCCCCCCCCCCCCCCAGTGCAGTTAGGGTTAAGTGATGCAAGGAACAAGCCACATTTATTAAGGGATCTCGCTGTTTCATGAAAGTTGTCAGCCCTGACAAATTGTAATTCTGCAACAATTTCAGTAAAAATCCCTGGTTTTGATTGGCTGGGACCTCTGGTCAGTGACTGTTACTATGGTAATACAATGTCAGAGAGTGACAGTTAACTTGTCAAGGGCTGACAACTTTCATGGAACGGTGTCCTGATGTGCCTCGTTCCTTGCACCATGCACTTAAAATTAGGTTTTGCACATAAACGTTTATCTACCATTTCTGGTAGATATCCTCCTAGATGGAAGCCCCCAGTTATGGCTGCCATAAGTTACAATGCTCTGAAGTCGGATTCACATAGAGTATACCGAGGCTGAACAGTCATTATTGAAAGTTCATAATTTCTTTTGCGAATACGCTTACCTTCAAGCACATATTCATCCAAATGTTAACTGACCTAATAGGAACTCACTGGGAACCCCAGTAGGAAGTACACGGTTCTTGACTTGTGCAGCACATCCCAGCATGAATGACAGAGGCGATGTTTTTTACTGGCATCAGTTTAAATGCACATAATATATTCGCACTCTGGTTTCCCGGAAGGGATGTGTGACGCTGACCAGCCAAACTGAGTTTACTCCAGAATATATACTCCAGAAGATGTCTGTACTTAACATTAAAAAGACAGAAAGAGAAGAAGTGCACGAACATGAGATGCTATTTCCTTCCTTCTTTATCGTATAGCTTGTCTCGTTGATTTCTCGTGAAAATGTCTACTCATCGATGTCTTTCAGTGCTGTGTGAGGTGATGACGTCATAAAAATTATAACTTTCATATTCAAGATGCGATTCAGATGAAACTTTGGCAGTTGTTCATCAAAACCAAATTAGACATGGTGTGGAGTTATATTCTAAACTTGATTGATATTTTGACATAATAATCATTGGTATCGGCGATTTCTGCCCCCCCCCCCCCCGCGTGCTTGAAACGGAAACAGCGAGAATTTGAACAAAAAAAAAGTCACTGTCAAAAAGCATTTTGCCGAAATAAGCTCCCAAAGAAAATAAACCTAATGGCTGTCTTTCAATCCCCTCACGTTTGTTTTTGTTTGTTTGTTTTTCTCTTTCTTTCTTATTTTTGCTTTCTCTGTGTCAAACAGGTTTCCCTTTGTCTAATAACCTCCTACTTTCAGCCAGCGTGGGACTGGCAGCAGTGATAATTGTTTTCATCGGTGTAATCGCCATATGTTGTTGCAAGAGGAGGAGGAGGCAATGTAAGTGTGATGCAACTAAAATGATGTGGTTTGAAATACTTGGTTCGGTAAACGTTCTTCTTTTCAATCCCACATGCGAGCTTTATATAGAGAGCTTTGATACTACCAAACTGTTTGCTGGTGACGATCTTCAGTCGGATTGTATGAGCTTTAACTCCAAGGGAAGATGTTTTAAACGTGGGGCATCTCCTAATGTTTCGATTAATACTAAATGATGAACAATCTATGTATAAGGAAAACGTAAAGGAGTAGACATTACCACAACAGTAGTCAAACTAAAATATACCGAAACATGCCGAAAAAGTCGGTCATAAAGATACAGCGTACGTTAAAGGGGCGAATCCAGGAATTACGTTAATAGATATAATATTTTTATTTTTTTGATGATATTTTTGGTGCTACTTCCGCGTTTGATCTTGTTTTTTTCTTTTTATTTCTTTCGATTTAAGAAAAAATAAAGAGGGGGCTTGCGCCTGGTGAGCCCCCTCTGGATCCGCCATTGGATAATCTATTTCTGAAAGATTATTAAATCCTCATGATAAACTCTGAAGGTTTTTGTAGGCTATGAATTATTTAGATTTTCAACTGTCTAATCAATTTTTCCGTCGTCCGATAATTCCAGTCAAAAACACGACCTTCAATGCTGCATACATGCAGGCCCTAGGATGACAATGGATACCGTCTATTGATATAGGTGATACATGTATCATTGTCAAGCTCGAAAGTATCATAGTTTTTACAAAAGGCCCACTTAAGTCTAGATTCTGCAAAAAAAAAAAAAAAAAAAAAAAAGTGGTCGGTTGACCAAGAGTTGTTTCGAACATTTCCTGCGCTGACAACACTTTTGTTACATGCTGTGATGATCACAAATGGTGATAAATTGGATGAAGGCGCAGGTCGAAAGCAAAACTAAAATCTGTCGGACGTGTTGCTCTTGGCATTGTAGAATCCACTCCAGTCAGTTGGTGATAAATTGTTAGTTTGGTGTTGCGAAAGGCTATTAAAGCGCAAAAGAAATACTTGTCCTAATCTTAAAGGAGCCATTTAGATTTCTTTGCGGTCATCCTATTGTTGTCTAGTCTTTATGAAGTTGACAATATGCTGTGGTGTTTCAATGATATATAATGATGATGATGAAGATAATGATAATAATAATAATAATGATAATAATAACGATACGTATACGCATATTCCATGAGGGGCTTTTATACATGCATGTTTAAATGCGCTTTGAAATGGGGTATGAGTTTTTAGATGTTCTTTTTTTAAAGACGATGATGGATGTAGACACAACTTGTTCCATGTTCACTGCTGCACTAGCATCTTTCTTTGAAATCACAACGAATCTACAAAAACGTTGTGAAGTTCGAGAACTTTTCACTCACATTTTCACGAAAATGCCGCAAGGTGATCTCTCGTCCATAACCACTCACCTCAGTCATACGTTGTTGTGTTTTTGAAGGTAAATTCCTTTCCCGATTTTACCCCATAAAAATAAAACTTCAGTCCCCCGCGAAATTACAAAATAAGAAAGATTTCAGTTATTGTTGAGAATAAAATGATCGCATTCACTTAATATCACATGTCTGTATGTATTAACATTTTTTTTTTGGTCTTCTTGTTAACGTTGCACTGTAGCAATAACGAGATTCTTAAATGAGAAGTCCACCTTCATATACATGTGGATTGAGTATAAATGCAGCAATATTTGTGAAACACATCAGTGAAAGTTTGGGGAAAATCTGACAATCCGTTCAAAAGTTGTGAATTTTTAAAGTATCTGCGCAGTCACTGCTGGATGAGAAGACTATACCACCACTACAGTGTATGATGTCACATGCGTAGAACGATATAAGGAAAATATAAAGCGAATTTCATAATTTTTTTAAAGTGCACATTTCCTCGACTTGTCACTGACATATTATGTTGAGCAGGGCTCGACACTAACGGTGGCCCGGTGGCCCGGGGCCACCAAAATTTCAGAAATGAAGCATTTGGTGGCCTGATCGGGCCAACAAAAAAGGTCGGATGTTTGCCTTTGGGCCACCAAAAATAAAAGTTAGTCTGGAGCCCTGGTTGAGGGTAATATTATTTCCCAGCCTACTGAAAGAGGCAAGTCATGTGTCCTGTTATTATGCGAGAAAAGTAAAGATATGCTTAATTTTCTTTATTTTTTTACATTGTTATACACATGTGACATCACAAGTTGTAGTCGTCCTCTCATCCAACGAAAAGTTCAAAAATTAATAACTTTTGAACGGATTGTCCGATTTTCCTCAAACTCTCACAGATTTGTTCAACTATAATCTGGCTGTATTCACTCAATCCACATGTCTATGAAGGTGGACTTGTCCTTCAAAAGATCCATGAAAGTATTATAATGTCACATTCAGTCTACATTGTATTTTACCCAGCATTGTCATGTTTTGCTTAATTCTGAACACTCTGAGATAGTATAAATGATTCAAGTTTGAATAAATAGAGAAAACTAAATGGCAAGAAGGAGGATGCAAGCCCAGTGAAATGATCTGCCTTATCATACACTGAAGAATAAGGGAGAAAGATACTGAAGTAGGACCTATGAGTACGTCATGCGACATGATAACAGGTATTTTTCTTGAATCTCTTGATTGGCTGACTCAGCGCACACAATCGTGAGGTCCAGCCCTAGAACATCCTCCCGTGCCCTCCCCAAACCGGCCCAGTTACCAGCTGCACAGATGACGACACAGGAGCTCTTTCAACACGAGCCTGAATGTGAAGCAGTAAGTGGCCATTTTACTCATAATTGAATGTTACCCTGGGTTGCTATGATTAGTGATACCTTCAACAGACGAACCAAATCTCACACATTAGGATTTAAATTCACCCCTCAGGGGTCTTTCTCACGCTCACACGTCTGACATGACGGGCTGGTACCCTCACTGATAAAGTTTCATTATCAGTTGTAATAGTAATGATATTATTTTTTTCAGTATTGAGCAGTGTTGCCGTGTTGCCATGTTGACAGGATAATTTTATCTCTCTTCTTCTTTTTTTTTCGTTCTTGTAAAAGCAATTTTAGAATAGATTGGGCTGGTACCCTAATTGATTGATCACTTCTTTCTCGAAGTTTTGCCAGTGTGATCGCCAACTTCCCTCGAAACTTCTCGCGAAACTTTCAACTAGGGATATTTCCCCACCTCCGCCAAACTTACCAATCTTTTGCCAGCGTGACCTCTAAGAACTGAAACATCGCCATTTTAGTCATGTGACCAGTCCACCACCTGTTTTCGGGCTGTGCCAAAGATCGTGACTATTGTGCTGTACAGGTGTTTATTGTTACGTCACAATCACTTGCCATCAGATTGCGCAATGACCCAACGTCTTCTCGATCCGAAGATCAAGAAGTTTTCCTGCCAGTGTGACTGTACGACAAAAATGATCGCGAAGACTTCGCGATCTTAAAAGGCCATGTCACACCTTTCCGGGCAAGCCTTGCTTGCGATTTGCAAAGAACAATTTTTACTACCCGGAGGTGCCCGGAATGAGCCGCACATGACAGTACCTAGCACGTATCTTACCTGTAGTCACCCGGAGGTGTGCACGCAAATCTTTTTACCCGCAACCATGTTTAGGCCCTGTCACACCTTTCCGGGCAAGCTATGCATTCTGTTGCGTGTAGGGATTTTTCAGCATACCGGGAATTTCTGAGGGCGAACAAGGATTTGGGCGAGTCAGTGCATGTGTCTTACTTGCTGGACGCGTTCTACTTAAATTCTACCTGCGGGTATACTGTGTGACCTTTGTACAAGTCGCGTGGGGGCTGACAACTCAGTGAAGGAATTTCTCTGAAGGAATGACTGAAGTCCCACGGAATGTCATTATCTTGGCTGCATACGGGGACTGCGAGGTACCTGCGTGGGAGTTGCCTGCGAAGTGCTGCCGCTAAGGGCCTCTTACTGACGTTCTGCGTGGACCTCTCTGGGCATCCCCGCGACCTACCCGGAAAAAGTTTTGGTCAAGCTCAATACTTGGCTGCGGTTAAATCGGACTTGCGTGAGCACCTCCAGGCAAGTACAGGCGAGATACGCGCTAGGTACTGTCAGGTGCGGACCAACTGCGGAGAGCTTCAGGGAGCAAATTTGTTTCCCCCGCAGGTCAAGCCGCAAAACTTCCCCTGATACGGTATAACAAGGCCTTGAGCATGCTCAAAACTTGTTCCGAGTGAGTCTTGGGGTTCGCTCGCAGAGATACACGCACAACACCAGTAGGAGACTATTACCGGCAGCACCTCGCAGGAGTTGGCTCTCACGCAGGTCACACGGAATGCACGCAAGTAGAAGCTAAGTAGCACGCGTCTAGTGGGTAAGAAACAAATGCGAAAATTGCAAACATTCTTGTTCGCCCGCGGAAAATCTTCTACGTGCTGGAAACTACCTCCTCGCCACAAGACCGCGTAGCTTGCCCGGAAAGATGTGACACGGCCTTAAAATTTCTTCATCTTTTTGTCAGTCTGACGGTGCCAATTAAAGACAGCATTTTGAAGACAGCATTTTGTTTTATCGGAATAAATAAGCCGATTATATTCAATAGATTACACGATTTACAGCTGAGAATGCTATTAAAGCCCATTAAAGCCACCATAATCATGGGAGAGGCGATCGACAAGCAGGGACTGGCTATTCATGACGTGCTAATTGGCATGATATTCCACACACAGAGATAAATTATGAATTGTGGAAATTGCTCGCTACGTTACATTTAGGCTACTTTGTAAGAAATGCAGAAATCAAATCAAACCAAGTCAAATCATTATCATGGTGGTTTTAAGTGAAAGAAAATAAGCAGTCCAATGATCTACTACTGCCATTGCCATAACTTATTCTGATTAAAAAAATGCTGTCACCAAATTCAACTTTGGTCATGTCATCACTGTCGAAAGAAGCATTTCTCATCTTTATCATCGTCGATTTCATGATAACTTATGGCAACCACTTCTTTCTTTCTTTTTTCATCTGTTACTAATTTATTCTTATCCTTTATTTTTTTTTCAATTCATTGTTATTATCTCATTATCTTCCTTTTTTTAAACAGACCTACGATTCCGTCAGTGTACCCAGCCGAATGGAGATCAGAGCTGTCTCGACCACTGAAGCGATGTCGGCGACGTATGTTACATCCGAAGTAAACCACGACTATTTTCCAATGAGTACCATCAGCGACGCCTTGCTGCCAGACACATACATCACCCGTATCGTGAGGACGGACAAGGACGATGGCGATGAGGCGGATGAAGTCCACGGCGGGAGTGCTAGCGGCAACAATGCAGTTCCAGCGAAGACAAACGAAGCAGGAGAAGAAGTAGACGACGGCGGCGTCTGTGAAATAACCGACGGCATAGAGGATGCGACGCCACCCCCAGTGTGTATATCATCGGACAACGTTATCTCCAATGACGAAAACTTCGTTCCAGAGACAGTTTTCTAAATTCTCGGTATCGCCAATATTGCCTCGGTGCCATGCGGAAAGCAACGTTTAAGATGCATGATGGGATAGCTCAGGGGACAAGGTTGCATCCGGTCTTGGCTGCAAATGCATTCAGGTCACGTTCCGTCTTAATCCAGGGGTATTTTTGTTTAAGATTTCTTCGCTTTCCATCGTTCATTTTGACCAGCACAAGAAGCACCAGCGAGCCATGACTCTAGAGGATGACCGCAAATCAGTAAAATTAAGAAGTTTTGAACGCTTTTTTAAAAGGTTAATTCTGACCGAAAAAGCAGCAACGAAAGAAAAGCAGACGAAAATTGCAAGGGATCTCATGGGAACTGCATGAGAAACGCCCAAGGCAACCGGAAGTGACAATGCTTCCGAGGAATCCCACAGTGCATCTGTGACAGGGCTCTTCAGCGTGCACAGAAGTTTTCTGCGCATTGGCGATACCGAGCATTCAAATAGAACTACATGTACTCGTACATATTACAACCCATCGATATCGTGATCCAGACTTCCGAATATTGATGAAAATTGTTGCTGAAATTTACAACCACTTGAACAATGAGCAATGTTTCACTATTTATCTAAGATATTTTACCAAATTTCTGCGATGTCTATACATCCAAAGACGGGTCAAAATCTATCTGTATGTAAAAATGGCATAGACGGTACACAAGTCACACAAAACTGAACATGAATAAGGTGGGCCGAGTATTGAGAATCTGGAAAAGATTCAAAGTCTTAGCGTCTTGAAAAGTCTCATCACTTCTGATGTCATGTATATACGATACTATAATAATAGTTAACATCCGTCGGTCATTCAAGCACAATTGACCGTTCAGCTAATTGGTCGTTATTTATGACCGCGAAACTTTTCCTGGAGCAGAGGGTACAGAATTACTGCGCAGTCTTGTCTTAAAGAGGAATTCGATTTCATTTAAGAGTTAGTCTAAAGAGAAGGAAGACACTTCGTAGTAAAACGATGAAAAATGTGTAAAAGTTGGATGAAAGTGATGAACACTTTCATTACATTTTGAAGTTTCGCTAACTTTTCAGGAAACAGTTCTTGTACAGTCAAAATGTCATGAATATGCAAAATAGTGTCGTGATTATGACGTCATCCCCCCACAACTTGCCATTATATAAGGTAAGGATAAAATTGTGAAGTTTCCAGTTTTCATCTAACTGATCGTTCAATTTGCAGTTATTCAACCTGGAATAACATCACATTTTACTCTCTAAAAACAAAAACATTAAAGTTGTATCATTATTTTTGTGTGTGAATGTGTGTGTGTGTATTCACGATGTAAATGAGTTTTCGATTGTTTTCTGAAGAGTTCGATATTTGCGAGGGATCTAAGTGATGACATAATCAGCTCACTCATTTGCATATTCATACGAACTGTACAGCTGTACGAGAACTGTTCTGCAGAAACTAGCGAAATTTCACGATTTCATGATTTCCCTATATAATTTTTATCCTTTCAGTGTTATACTAAAATGATGTCACTCTTTCTTCATTGTTCTTATCAGACTATAACTTACAACGGGACAAGAATTCCTCTTTAAATCATAATTGGTTTTGCTGCATGTGTAATACTTGAACTATATCGCCACTAGCATTCTGTGACTCGTGGTTGTTGTTGTTGTTTTTTTGTAAAATATAGTATTGCGATTTCCATGTTACACCCATCACTTTCATAGGATTTAGTCAAGCGCACTTCGCTGTCTTCCGATATATTCTTATAACCGGAACTATGCTTTCCTACGATAATTCCTATCTTCCAATTTTATTGAAATTATGTGAGTCACCTCTCCTGCCTGTTCAACTCGAACCTCTGAGGAGAAAAAAGTATGATAATGTTTGCTGTGTTCCTACATAACCTTGAACCTCGAAAGCAGCACGAAGGCGCAAAATTTGTTTTCTTCTGATGAGACAAGATATTGAAGAAGCAATTCTCAGATCTGCTGTGTTTATGAAAATAGAGTAGTACATTGTATAATATTGCCACTGTCTGTAATGATATCATCATAAAGAAAACAATGTACAGTGATACCCTCGGATTATCATTTAGTTTTGAATATTCTGCATGACTTTGTTTGTGTGTGCAGAAGTTTGTGTGGAACGTGGTGTCATAGTTGATATTGCGTTATTACAGATATCGATTGTTATTACAAATATTGATATTACAGAGTAGAGCATAGAGAGGGTTTGCAGTGCATGTTTTTTTACGCTTTTTATAGCCTTTATTCAGACAAATCAAATGAAATTATTACATTGTAATGACACAAAATATAACTATAATACTATGTTTAATGGAAAACAAAAGGTTGTGTGCAAAGTAGAGTATAGATGAAACATACATAAATTGTACACATTTGACATGATTCATGAATGTATACACAATAAACACCTCATACAGAAATGGAATGTACATAATTCTAAGACACTCAGCCTTCCTACTCGAGGAAAGGAGTCACCAGTCTGAATAAAGGTTTTATCTAGAACAAATACAAAAAAAAAAAAAAACGTGAGAGGTGATGGACTTTCAAAATCTTTAAGATGTATCCCCCAGTTATAAACATCATAATGACTAATATCTCGCAGGGTCTTATGCAAGTGGAGATTCATAGTCATATAATATTTGATTAAGTTTTAATCAGAAAGAATAAACAAGTGGAGCTGGCAAAGCTGAAAACACAGGAGATTCGAATCATTTTAGATAGATTCGCTGAGGTAAATACAAAAAATATATCTTAACAAAATGCAATAGTTAAACCCGGTATTTCATGAAGTATAGTTTTCCCATTTCGCGTAATGTAATGTCAATTTATCCTTTAATGTTGCTTTTTCGTATTCAAACTGTTTGAGGTGGCAATTGCCCTACATATTTCTTCACAGGTTGGAACTCTTCCAATTTTACGATTAATATCAATCATGTGCTTAATCAAAATTGTGCATTAAACAGAAAAACAACAGCGCCATCATTCGACACGAAAGTTTTCACTACAGAGTACGTCTAAAAGCGAAACACCTGCAAAAGATGTATTATTCACCTCCCTGGTTTTATACCAATAGTTTCTGCGTATATATTTCGACACCGAAACCTTGGTGCTTGGAAGTACGGCTAAAACATCAATCAATGAAAACAACTCCCACCCACCCCCCACCCCACCCCACCCAGAAAATAGTAGTAATAATAATAATGATAATGATAATAATAATAATAATAAATAAAAATAAAAAATAAAAAATAAATAAATAAAAATAAATAAAAAATAAATAATTTTTTGTATGTATTTGAAATGTGCATGTCTCCATCTCTCCCTCTGCGCCTCTCTCTTTCTCTCTCTCTCTCTCTCTCTCTCTCTCTCACACACACACACACACACACACACACACACATGTATACACACACAAAGAACTCTACACACGAACCCGTATTCTGATAGTATTTCGCTCACTTTTTTGTGTAATGCATGAAATTTTATACAAGGTATCGTACGAACGATGCCTCTCGCGTGCGAGGTGTGTGCTCTCATCCAGGGGCGGATCCTGGAATTCCGTAAAGAGGGGGCGCCTTTACAAAATTAGAGAGGGCGCAGGCACCCTCCCCGCCCCCCCCCCCATTTTTCTTTGTATTCCTTTTGTTTTACCAAAAATAGAGGGGAGCGCGTGCCCGGTGCGTTCCCCCCTGGATCCGCCACTGTCTTCGGTCAAGATGGATATTCAACTAGCTCAGCTAAGCAGCTGAGCTGAGAAGTAATTATTTTCTAACAGGAGAGGTTCAGGAGGTTCAACAATAACAACAACAAAATGAGGGAGATAGACTAGAACAGTGAGAGGGAATTTAATAACAGTCGCTCTAACGCGTCTTTTAATGGCTGATTAGGCCTGATCCTCTTTATAACCCATTGGCGGATCGGGGGGGGGGGGGAAGGAGGGGTGCACCGGGCGCGCACCCCTCTTTATTTTTAGTTCAAACAAAAGAAATAAAAAGAAAAAATGGGGGCGTGGGTATGCGTAATTTTGTAAAGGCGCCTCCCCTTTATGGGAGTCCTGGATCCACCCCTGTTAACCTCCCAGACATCAGTCGCTCTAACGTGTCCTTTAATGGCAGGCTAGGCCTCGTCTTAATAACCTCTCCTGGATACAAGGGACCAAACCAATGGACATAATAGAATTACAGTGTCATTCTCTTTTCTGCATACTTTTACCAATCGGCACTCAAATCACATAAAGGAACTTTAAGGGGAAATCCAGTCCAAATAATTATAAGTTAGTCTGATAAGAAAGAGTAAAATATTACAAGATCAACGGTAACATTTAAATCGAAATCAGGTGAAAATGGAACTTAAGACATTTTTAAGTTTCACTAATATTTCAGGTAACAGTTCTTGAACGGTCAATATGAATGATACACATATGGCAAAGTGAGCATGTCATTCCCTTACAACTTACCATCTAGTTTGTACATAAGATTTTGAAATTTCCATTTTTTTTTTATTCAAACGCAATTATTACCCAGGCTCAGATCCTGGTATTTCTAACTGATCACTAATTCTGAAGTATAGCCTGGAATAACATCATGTTTCAGACTTCAATGTCAGAAACATTGAATTTTCGTCATTTTTTTTAACACAATCAATGAAAAAATTGTGAGGTTATGACATGGTTAGCTCACTAATTTGCATATTCATATCCACTATATACAAGAACTGTTTTGCAGAAATATGCAAAGCTTCAACGTGTCATAACTTCCTTATTTTTCATCCGATTCCAGCCAAATTTTTACCGTTGAACTCATACGATTTTGCTCTTTTTATCAGACTAGCCAATAGGCCATATTGGACTGGATTTACCCTTTAAAGAGGTGACACTATAAAAGAGTATTTTTATATCCAAGTCAAAGGGAGCAGTAAACTAAATAATGGATTTTTTTTGTTGTAGAAACAGTATCTAAAAGAAGTCAAAACGACAATGACAACCTATGCCGAATTCTTGCATTGGACTTCTGTCCGATGCCAGATTAAAAAATTTCATCTATAATTCAAGAGCTATATAATTTCATTTTAAGAAAACGCCTTCCAAATCATAAAATACTTCAGTAATCGATTTGGAAGAAGAAGATATTACTTTCTTTTGTTAAACTGGAGGAAGTTTAGGCACAGTGTGCAAGTAAATCTGAAAAGTGAGACGAGATGCCATTATTCTTTTTTTATAATATTGTGAATGTATAAATAGTTTTTTGTTTTTGTTTTTTGGTTTATGGTCGTAGTGTTTCAGTCTACTTCATCTTCACATAACAAAACCAATAACAAAGTAACTCTCCCCTAATAAAAATGGCTAAACTTTTGAACGAAATGTTGTTTTTTTTAGCAAAATAATTAGGAATATGGAGTTAAATATTCATGTAACTTCGGTGTAAAGATGGGAGTGATCTCTTCGCCTCACGCATATATGGACATAAAGATAAAATGGGCACTTTTCAAAAGGTCAAAAGTCATTTTTAGTGGTCTGTGAAAGATTGCGTTCCTGGCCGTTGTGATATTGCCAAAGTAACAGTGCACTTTGCATTTCTTGTTGCATCTTTTTAGTGTGCTCACTCAACCACATGTTAGCAATGACTCCCTCTTGTGTTCGCATATCGTGTATGTGCTGAACGGTGCACTATACTGATAACGATATCCGGTGTACATTCCTTCAGTAAATGGAATGAATTTTGCCGTTTCCCCATACAGGTGTGCTCATCTGATCATAAAATCAAGAAAGTGTCAGGATAGGTGCAATGAGGGCCAAAGGGTGGATGATAATAAAACAGCAACAACACTGAAACATATACTCCAGAAACAGTATGTTTCACACACCTTCAAAAATGACTCTTTTGACTTCTGAAAAGTGACCCATTTGTCTTTCGGTAAATGTTTATTGCTCACTTATGCATGGCAGGCTAATTTTCAGACAGAAGTTAGTCAAAAGTTTAAGAAATATCCCTGTCAAACGATTTCTTTAATACGAAAACTAATTGGTTCAAAAGTTTCTCTATTTTGATTAAGGGGGAGTTACTTTTTTGTTGTTTGCATGCAATTACCTCCATTCTCGAAACTCGCAGTGCTTCTGGTTGTGTACATAAACAACTGTTGTTCTTTGTATTGAGAAAGTTAGGCAATTTTTACTTCGTTTGGAAGTAGTCGTTATGCATTTACATGAATGATCATATCAGTACACCTGGCATTACGTCTTTAATTTCTTTCTTTCGCCGGTACTTTCAAAAGAGGTAGGTTGTGCAGTATATGATGTCCTACGTCTATTCATCTCTTAATTTCTTCCTTTCCCACAAATCTTCACAGAATTTTACCGTATATATATATATATATATATATATATATATATATATGTATCAATCTTTCATTTTTTGAAGCGATCTTTCATTTTTTTTTATGATGTCCTACGTCTACTACTACTACTACTACTTATTCGAGGGCATGTACTTGCTATAATATGTACTTGCTTCAGCCGATGCCAACTCGGGTTCCATAAACAAAGTTGCGCCTCCAAACCTCTCTATTTAACATGACTGTCCGTAAGTCATTAATGACAGTCATGTTAAATAGAGAGGTTTGGAGGCGCAACTTTGTTTATGGAACCCGAGTTGGCATCGGCTGAAGCAAGTACATATTATAGTCTATTCATCTCTTAATTTCTTCCTTTCCCACAAAATCTTCACAGAATTTTACTGTATATATATATATATATATATATATATATATATAAGTAACAAAGCTGCAACAAAGTTCATGCTGTATTCACCAACGGTTTATTTCTTCACACAAATTTTCGAGCGTCTCGCCGCCCTTTCTCAAGTGTTGATACTGAGAGAACAATAACAAAATTAAGCCATAACAATATATTGCAACCGTGTTACCAAGGATGCGCGCTTTAACGCATCAATGCTAGGCATCCTAACACCCAGCGCGCATCCTGGCAACAGTGCGATGTTACGTCATAATGAAATTACAATGAGTATAAAGCATACATGAAAAAACTTGGCACGACTGATACAGAAGTAATTCCTCTGAATACGCAGCTGCGGTGGTAATGTAAAAGCAGTGCATTATTTCTTTCAAAATTCAACATACACATAAATTAACTTTAATTCTAGTGTATAGATAATCTTTACATAATCTGAAATTATCATGATTAATATAAACATTCGATTTTTTAAAATCAAACTGAATCGTCACACTGATGGTTATGCAAAATATGTGTAAGCAGTTTACCATCGATTTTTTGAAATCAAACTGAATCGTCACACTGATGGTTATGCAAAATATGTGCAAGCAGTTTACCATTCCTTTCAAACTTCAGCATACACATACATTAACTTCCAAATTCTGGTGAGTAGATATATATATATATATATATATATATATATATATATATATATATGTATATATATGTATCAATCTTTCATTTTTTGAAGCGCCATCACTACCGGTCTTTTTTTTTCTGTTGGAAACACGTGGAATTTTGAAATTCTGAGTGAACATGAAACGCTTCTCACACCTATTTTGATTGGTACCCAAGAACTTGAGACAAATTATAGTGAACATTTTTCCACGTCTGTAATTCACGTACAATTTTGTTTCTTCAAATTGTTGTTTTCTCTCGCTGACTCATGTCCCTGCCCCAATCTATTGTCCACTAGTTTCCGAACAAGTTTGATTGCGAAACGTCAGCTGATGCCTGATGGACGAAAACGTGACTTGATGTTGTTGTTGTTTAATAATGTGTTTGTACAATATTGTTGGTGTTGTAGTTGTTGTTGCTCCCTAATTCCTTTCACCCCTTTCACTAAAAGCTTGGCACGTGATATGCATTTAGCGTACAATGCACCGTCATAATCGGTTTTACGTGAACGTACCTCCACATAGAAACCAGCGCAGCGCGCACTGTGTACACCCGCGGCCGCCCGCTCGCTCGCTCACCTGCGTGCTTCCTAGCTGCATCACATCGTATGCTAGCTAGCTATGCAGCTTGCTTGTTATGTTGATCCGAAAGACGTAATTCTGTCGCTGAGCTATGAGGCATGCAGTTTACTTCATGCACCAGACAACGTCCGACAAACTTTGAGAACATGTCTGAGGTACACCATTTGAAAAGGAGATCGAGATGAGGACGTCCAAATGTTCATCGTAGATAGGCTCAGTTCTATCTGTGCATATCTCTCCAATTCTTGCTACGTAGCTAGCGTCTCGCTGTTATGATGGCCATCGTACAAGACGTAGTGTTCCTGACGCTCGTTGTGGTGGCCTTCGTCCGGGGAGCAACGGAGGCACCGCCGGCTGGCCCCGCCGCTGCCACTGGCGGAAAGAAACCGCTGGTTCTTATTGTGTCTTTCGACGGGTTTCGCTGGGATTACACTGAGAAAACAGACACACCGAACTTCGATGAGCTAAGCTCTGCTGGAGTGAAGGCCAAATTCACCAAAGACATTTTTATCACCAAGACATTTCCTAATCATTTCAGCCTTGTCACGGGACTGTACGAGGAGACACACGGTGTCATAGGGAACGAAATGTACGATCCCTTGTTGAACGAAACTTTTTCGATGGGCAGCACGGATCCCAGGTGGTGGGGCGGGGGCGAACCTGTGTGGATCACAAACCAGAAGCAAGGGGGCAAAAGCGCCGTTGCTTTCTGGCCCAGCGGGAACGTGAAATTCAACGGCATCCTCCCAAACTATTACTTCCCAGAGTATAACCAGTCCTACCCTTTTCACGCCAGGGTCGACATGATTGTCGAACACTTTCTCAACGACGATGTCAATGTTGGTGCGCTCTATTTCCACGAACCGGACCACTCTGGCCACTTGTACGGCCCAGATTCCCCCCGCATGCTGCCAGTGATAAGAATGTGTGACGAAACTGCTGGCTATTTAGTGCGGAGACTCAAAGAAACGGGTCTGTATGACCAGGTGAACATCATCATCACTTCCGATCATGGAATGACATCGATAAGCCCGCATAAAGTCATCGTCATTGAACAATACGTTGATCCAAGGGTCTATCCCTTCCGTGTCATCAGCAACAATCCTATTGTCAGCATTTGGCCCCATAATGGTAATTACTAGCAATTATATGCAGCACAAATGGGATTACTTCTAGAGAACTAGACAGTGGCGGATCCAGTGCGTGCCCCTCCCCCTCTTTTGTTTTAAAAGCAAAAGAAATAATAATTAAAAAATGACATAACACCCAGAAGTAGCACCACAAATATTGTTTGCGCCCCCCCCCCCCCCCCCCTTTACAGAATTCCTGGATTCTTGTGGAGTAATTTTTTAACATTCCTCTGTTGAACTGTTTCACATGTTTTGTTTTTTGTTTTGTTTTTGTGTTGTTTGTTTTTTGAGGGGGGGAATGTAGGGAAATTCCAAAACATGTTTATGAATGGCCCAATTCAGCAAAAAGTATTTCACGAAGACGATCATGGATTACACATTTCTAGCAAGTGGTTACTGCAAGTGATTAGTAATAGATGTGTTACCTTTCATTAAATTGAGCTACTTTTGTTCAGTGCAGTAGTTGATCTATGTAGTAAACTGGGTCATATTGCACAATTTTTACAGGGCAAGCTTGAATGATAAGATGAGGATGCCTACTTTCCTGTGTATAGTGTAAAACAATTCTTTCACGAGAGCAGTGATGTGACCAAAATTGATGATTGAACTAGTGTGTTTCAATCATTGATATACATGTAGTTTATGAGTTGAAATTATGGGTAGAATGTACAAATACTTTGCACATTTTATACACCACGAGAGGGGTACCGGAACATTAATGTTGGAGTAAGTTTTGGAGAAACCATCCGCGAGAAACTATAGCTTCGTTGTGGAGTTTGATGAAAAATTTGTATGACCTTTTATTTCATATTCAAGGTTTGAGAAAACAAAGATCTTTCAATACTTGAGTGGAAATTTTCGCGGTGTTGAAATTTTTGCGCATTTCACGGAACCAGAAACTGGCGAAAATAAAAGCACGTGAATATTTTTGCCTGCCATATATTCCTATGCATGATGTCTTGATTCAGCAGATTTAAAAACACTCGAAACTCTTCTTACCCGGCCAAGCGTGAAAATTAGTCGCGTGAAAATATCCACCTTTACAGTTCTCACTCTATCCTTGCATGCCTTTCGGCTTTTTTATCCCCAAGAATGTATCCCTTTAAATGATGGTAAATATTGGATACTTGGTAGTATACTTTTCAGCCGCAGTTCTTATATTTTCAAGAGTACCGGGGTACTATAAATGTCATTCAGTAATGACTGAAATTAGTGTAATCACTTTAACTTTCCAGGCTGTCTGAAACAAAGTATTCTTAAAAGAAGATCTTCATTTCGGATGTTTACTCATTTTTTTTTATTATTATTATTTTGTGCAGGAATATGACCACAAACGGTGGAATCAGCAACTCACATTAGAAATGTAATGAAAATTATCTTAACTACCCAAAGCAGGATTTATCTTTTATTTTTGGCAAGTGTTTTACTCTGGAAAAAGATTGTTGATTGAAATTCTTTGTGTTAAAACAAAGTATGCAAAAGTTAAAACATCAAATACTTTTTCTGTGTTTTCTCAGCAAGAATAATGAAAGAAGATTAAGAGAGCAAGTAGGGACTGATACAATTGTGCTTTTAGATTTTTGTCTAGAATGCTTTTAGTCTTTCTTTATTTCATATTGTTTGGGGAGAAGGAGGAACTTTTTTTTTTTTTTATCTGTCTTGCTACCTGTAAATGAGTCACTGATTTGATAGCTTAATGCAGTCATTTCTTTCAAACCTCTTTAAAATATGAAGGTATGTGCTCTACGAATGACTATTTTGACAGCTGTATAAAGGTGATGTACTTTTGCTTGGTTGCCTTTTATACCACATTACTTTTCCAACTTTTTTTTAATCAAATCTTTAGAGGGAAAGATGCAGATTGACTTAAGTGATGGCTTTTATGACATTCCTCAGAAAAATAAGTATCTCGATAAATGTATGTTACTCTTGAATTACAGATAGTCACAGGGAGGCCATATACTACTCGTTGCATGGCAAGAACGAGCATATGACAGTGTACTTGAAAGAAGACATCCCAGCCCATTATCATTACCATTTCAACCGTCGCATCGCTCCTATCCTTCTTGTGGCCCACGAAGGATGGCAAATACACAGCAACACAAGTGATGAATACTGGCCGAGTGAGTATTGTTGAATTGTATGTATCTCTCTGCCAACCTCTCTTTTATCTCTAATTCAGTGAGAAAGAAAAGGAAAAAAAGAAATAAAGAAAAAAAAAGAAAAAAATCCTGCTGGAGTTTACCATCTTTACATATCGTCATCATGAAGTATTAAAGGTACATGTGTAAAATACATTATTTTCATTTGTTGCTCTTACATTTCATACCTCCTTTTAATTCATTTTTTCTCAGTTACCATGTCAGGGAAGTTTGACAGAAAGAGCAAGTTTCCTTTTGTGATGCTGATAGATCTGTTCAATGGCATTGGGGCAACTCACTATTGAAGTTACAAAGGTGTAGTTACCTACAGTGCTGGAATGCAATTGTGTGACTGTTGATGAACTGTACTTTATAGATTCTACCAGAACCTGTCTTGCCTTCTGTTGTGATGATTTTCACCTTCAAGAATGTTCATAGCCAGTTTAAATACCAACCCCAATGTACTTGAGTAATCCTGTGTCTTCATACATACTGCATACGCTGAATATTTCATAAGGTTTTTATTTCGGGAGTCGGGTGCTATTTGTGAATTCAAAAACACTCAAAAATATTAACTCTCTATCCCTATTGAATGTGACATGCACGCATACATTTCTCGGTTCACTACTGTGCTCCACAATCACATGTAATCACTTAAGAAATTGTCTGGAAGTCCTGATTCGAAAGAAAAAAATAGACTCGCCAAATACATGGTGTTTGCAGTAGTCTTGCAGGAATCATTAGAATTGATATGGCTGATAAGGCTAGGATATTGGAGTTAAAAAGACTTCCATTCTGCAATATATCTGATTTTGAGTGACATTCAGCATTGATGCCCCTTCTTTTGACTAGCCCATCTCGGCACGCACGGCTACAACAATTCCCTCATGTCGATGCACCCCTTCTTCATCGCGCACGGGCCCGCCTTCAAGCAGGGGTACGTGTCGGACCCGTTCAGCAGCATCAACATCTACGCCCTCATGTGCCACCTCGCAGAGTTTGAGCCCGCCCCCAACAACGGCAGCTGGAAGAACCTCAGCACCTTGCTGCAGCCTGGTCACCACCCTACAGAGTCCTCCGGCAGCAGTGATGGCCACGCTCCTCAATCGGGAGACGGAGGAGGAGGAGAAAAGCCAACAGGGAAATCGATATCGAGATTTACTATAGTTGGTGAGTATGAGACATTACCATGTATATTTGCATTTTATACCTAACAGCATAACTGTATCTTGTGTTATCAGTAATTCAATTGTTGTTTTTTTTTTCTTCCATTCATTTTAAGATTTATGATTTGCTAAAGTTTGTATGAGGACAAAAAACTTGTCCTCGCACAAAAAAATTGTCCTCGCTCGAAAACTTCCTTCTGGCTTCTGTAGTTTTCAGTGTCTTACATCCTGTACTTCACTCACTGCTCCTACCTGGCCTGTACTCGAAATAGCTTGTTTCATAATATTGAGAATTTAACTACAATCTTTGTATCCTTCCCCCAGCTTGCACACATACACACGCACACGCACACACACACAAACACGCACGCTTGCACTAATGTGTACTTTCGGCCAGAAGAGAAATGCTTCGACTACTGAATAATGAAAACATCCATCAATATCTTGATTAATTGATGGTAATACCGAGAACCCTCCCCTACCCCCTCGATTCATTGACTTTGCCGTTCTTTGTTTTCATTTCATTGTATTTATATGAGGAAAAGAAAAGGACACGGATTAAAGTGGGTATGGATCCCATTGTGATGTTATCAGTACATTGTTTCATATTCTTCTGTTTCGTCCGATAATGAACGTAGTGTGATGGAACCCATCATTAAAAAGTCATTATAGAATGGGTAGCGAGAATCCTGCGATCTGATTGGTCGAGAGCTATGTGTTGATTTTTACTGGCCGCACGCTACGTACGCTGAGTCACCGCAGTGGTAAACATGTTATCGCGCACTTGTAGCAAGAGTACGCGTACTTGTAACAAAGGTTTGCGCACTAAGCAAGCGTTCGCGCACTCAGGTTGGCCATGCGTCCAGTAAATACTGATGCATGGCTGGCCGTGCGTCCAGTAAAAACTGATGCATGCTCGTTTACGGCAAGCCAAAAGGAAATGCATCCAGTAATTTTGTCATCGGGTAACACGATAGAATAATGGGTTTTTGACAAGAAAATTACCCATTCTATAAATCAGATGACGCACAAGTCTTTTCGTGCGTCAGTCGGAATATAGTGTGCATGCGGTAACTATGGAATTTAGCCTAAACCCACTCGGCTTCGCCTCGTGGGTTAAGCATTCCATAGTTACCTTATGCACACAATTCCGACTGACGCACTCAGACCTGTGCGTCATTTGTATAATGTACACCACCCGTACATTGCTTCGTATTCTACTGTTTCATCTGATAATGAGCGGAGTGTCATTTGGAGGCTCTGCAAGGAAACAAGCTGCCATTACTGATGCAATTGTCACCAATTAAGAGATAATTCATCTGTCCGTCAGTTGTAATGAGCCAGGGACATCTGGTATGTCTGTATGAAGGAATGCTCTCTTTCCCACTCTCAGTCTCATGTATCACACTTAAATTCAACCCTTACTTTGCTTTGTTCGCCGGCTGGCAAACAATGTTGAGTGTTTTCTTTGCCGTTTAGCACACATGTCAAGAAATTAATTGTCAGCAAGTAGAAATTACCTAATCCCCTAATTGTGTCGCCATGTTCTTTCTGTCGGACCAAGGTACATTGCTGCACCTGAGTAGACTTGCTAACTAAACAGCTACATTGTAGGCCAAGTTTGAATGGATTTCTAAATGCTTGTAAAAAGAATTTTAAAAAAAAAGGAAAAAAATATTAGTGGGAAAATTAGCACAGGATTCCAGTGGGATTCGAACCCGAGACCTCCCGATTGCTAGCCCGGTGCTCTACCGTTTGAGCTATAGAAAGCCCTAGTTCAATCTTCGTTCCAGGAACCCTAAGTTCTCAATGCTCGGATGGTCAGAAGCTATAGCAGTGCCAATGTGTGTGACACACATGCACACACTTAAATCTGGCATTCTTAACCCTAAGGATAATTCAAGTTGGTGGTAGATGCGAGGGATCAGTGATGCAGCATTTTTAGTGGAAATGCAAACAGAAGAAAACTGACCAGAAATGAATATAATTTATTAGTGGAAAAAAATAAATACAAAAAAAGATTGGCAAGTCATAAAGTTGAGTGGCTGGACACATATAAAAAGGGTTGATGTGAGATTCCAAACCATGTTCAAGGGGACCATGATAGCTATTAAAGGGTGAAGTCAGACAAACAGTATGGTAGAATTTCGTAAACAAATAGTGTTTTAGAATCAACAATTGGAAGTGCAGTTGTACTTGTAATGTAATTTTAGAGTTTTACATGTTTTCGTAATACAATGTCAGGAGCAATTACAATGTACAGAACGTGCACACTGAAGGAGCTGACTATGCCATTGCCACACTGTCTTCCCACCTCCCTGTATTCACTCTACATGAATCTTTACAAAATTTAGTTTGTGGACGTGAATAAGTTGTTCCTTTGGTATCAATAGTCTTAGCTTTGATGACCCATAGGGGAGAGGGCTGTACTTTGCAATTTTTTTTTAAAATTAATGAGCAAGAACATGATTCCCCCCCCCCCCCATAATCTTTTTGCGTACAAACCAAGGGGAGCGATTTGAGGTGATGGATAATATCATCATATCCTGTAGTTTGTGTATGAAGTTGCTCGTGATTGTCAGCTGTTTTGTGATTACAAGTTTCAAAATCATGCGGAACTTTTAGTGAATGTTTACACAACCACTTTATTTATTCTTTTTTTTGGGGGGGGGTGGTTGAGGTCACAAAACGATGTGCTGGCTAAATTTGCAATTTTTCTGTTGAGCACTATCTCAGACATGGAATTCACTGATATTTGTATTTATTGTTGGTATTTGAGAGAAAAATTATCATAAATCAGAAAGTGTACCCAGGCGTATTTGCATTGGTTTCGTAACGATATAAGAGACATAAATGAATTCAGTAACATTAATTTGCTTACTTTACTGGTATACAATTTTAAAGACGTTTAATCGGAAGTGCCTTCAAATTATGCACAGCAGGATGAGAGGCATATAAGGAAATGAGAAATTTAATTTGAAATCACACAGAACCTCCTACACAACTCCACCAAAGTGTCAGGGTCGTCCATTGTTTATGCTTCCAAAGCGTAGGAACTTCCTCATCTACATGTATAGGATGCAGAAAATATGACCTTGTGAAATCATGTATAACGTATGCACAAGTCTAGCGTTACCTCTACAACAATGCATGCGATGTGCCTTGTACACACATGAACAGAAATTGTACGTTCTTACATGGCAGTGTGTCTATATAGTTGCTCCTCATGAAATGCACTGCCAGATAGATACAAAACTCTGCTAAACAATGCTAAACTGCAGTGTATCCCAGCAACAGGAATTATTAAAAAGTGATTGCTCAGTTCGACACAGAAGAGAATTTGTACCTTAGCACTGACTGAAAAATTGAAGAAAAAAAAAATGGGTATGTTAGAAGAGTTTATTTCATAATATATGCATGTCTGCCTTTTAAGATATCCTCACAGGTTAATATTGCAATATTTACTTGGCTTCACCAAAAATATACATATCAGATGTTTCCTTTCAGGTTGGTTGCCAGTTTTGGATGGCAGAATAAAAGCGCTAATGTCAGAAATGTTGGCAAGAAAAAGAGTTACAAAGTGCACTCAGCAAATAAAGTGTAGCCTTTTGTCCATCACCACTACCCACAGTGAAGAGAGAGAGAGAAAAAAAAGAGGAGAAATTGGATGGTCGCTTGCCACAATAAACCTTTGAGGTTTACGACAATTGCAGAGTCTTCTTCTGTCTTGGAGCGGAGTTTGATGAGCACTTTTAAAGTTTGTGTATTGATGCCACATTGTAATAGGCAGATGGCTGTTGTAGACCAGTTGCGGTTCACACGTTTAATGTGTTTCATTTTGTGACACACACATGGCTATAAGATTAAAAATGATAGGTAAAGATGACCTTTGATGTAGTAGGTATGGGTGATATTATGACAGTGAAATGAACAAAGAGGAATTCACCCATCTCTCCTTTTACTCTGCATAAAAGTTTATGTGAGAAATCAGGCCACATGCAAATGTGCCAGTCCATACCAGGGCCCTGTTTTATGAAGAGTTACAATTAATCATATAATGGTTGATTTCTGTGGTAAGTCTATGGCAGCATGTGTAGTAAAGAAATTTATAATTGATTTGTGAGTATATATCTATTGATTAAAAGGGACCCTGAATATCTATGTGTATCAATCACTGTTTAGAAAGAGAGAGATTGGGAGGGAGAGAGAGAGAGGGAAGTATGATTTCCTCGAACCAAGTGAAATACATCATGCGCCAAATCAACCATGGTCTGTGGCCAGTGACCAATTATTTAATATTCCATGGCCTTGATATATGCACAATAGCAGCACGTGAGAATGAAAACCACTGTAAAGCAATGCTGTAATTGACCACAGGCGACAAAGTGGCAGGTGAAACAGCCTGTGATTAAATCTTGTTTGGTGCTATGGGGGTTAATATTCTTGTTTTTTCTTTCTTTCTTTAAAGAAGAGGGAGGGGTGGGGTGGATTTGAGCATCGGAAAAACCACAAACATCCATTTTACAATCATTTAGTTGCGCTTGCTTGCATACAAATTTTATTGCATAATTCATGACTAACCACTGGTGTTTGTTATTTTGAGGCTTGACATCCATACAAATGTACATTATATGTGCTGCCTACTCTGGGCATACATGTACAGTATTGATACAGCATACAGCAGCAACATGTCATTTTTTCAAAGTTCTGATGTGCTTCACAGTGGTAACTAGGGATTGTAAAAATGGACTTGATTCTCAACAATCTTTAATTTAGTGTTGTCATAAATCTACAGAATATGTTAAAGAAAACAAATGATAAACCTACAAATTGGATACAAGTCCTACTACAAACTGTAGGTACATTTAGTGAGGAATAGTCCTACAATATGTAGTGTGTGCACAAAAATTTAATGTATGTCATGATAACATAACATGGAAGTAATCCTTTTAGAAATGAATACTAAGTTACAAGTTTGATATTCTAAAATACCATGGATATGTTTCTATTACAGAATGAGATGTCAATCAATTTATCAAGAGTCTCATTTACAGTTTTCCTCAGTGAAATTTATCCAGATATTGCTGGTAGGAACCAGCCTTATGCCATGCCCTGACTGAGCCGGAAATTGTACATATCAAAAGACATCACCCCCATTGCTTTGATATATTGTAGGAAAATTCACATAGAATTCAGCTACACAAAGAAAGTGTGTGAAATCAACCAAAGCAAGAATATTATTGTTACTACATGTACCATCTGTAGTCATATGTTTACGATAACACCTCTATTACAGCATGGTAGTGTACAGTGTCTGCTTGTAATTGTGAAGAGCTGTGTCCTTGTCATCCTATTTACTTTTTGTTTCATTTGTAATTGGCAATTAATTCCACAGACCAACTACACTTTGTATTATATGTACAGCTTGTACATTCTCTATGAGCACTCTGACTCTTGTAATTTCCAATATTTTCCCCACTCATTCACACCACAGGTGTGGTGCATGTTTGTTAGAAGCATTATTAGGCATGCTTCTCTCAAATGTTTCACTTCAAATCCTCATTAAGCTTTCCCATGAAAATGAGGAATTGATGAGGATTAATGAGGATTTATATATTGAATTTTGATACATGTACTGTACACTGTATAATACAAAATATAATTATTCAATGCCCATGAATGTGTTGTGTTTTATCTGCAATGTATTGGGTGTGTGAGCATTGTGTGTTTGCACTGCATGGTAATCATGGATCATTGGGCAGGGCTGTTTTGCTAGCCCATTTTCCATTTGGATAGTGGGCCATCTAGTCTGTCCTCACACCAGTTTTAGTCACCACAGTCATCTACACATACATTGTAAGCTTTGATATGCCTTTGCCTCAAAGGTTGCCGGGAGCTTCATGTATTAGTTTGTCCATCTGTCTGTCCATCTATTTGTCCCAGGTCTTATTATAGTAATTGGAGGCAGAAAAACAACAACAAACTAACAAAGAAAAAAATCTACTTGTGATAAATATTCATAGTTACCAGGCTAGGGTAGGCTATGTACAGTGAACATATGTGGTACAGTTGTGCTGATTATATCTTGGGCAAAATCTTTCAAGGTCAAAGGTCATTGAAATTTTGCTAAAGTGACTTTTTATGAGAACGTTCCTTTATTCTATATAAATCTAAGTCATGTGGTGATGTAGTGTGATAGGAAGGGGAGAAATAGACAATCATTTGCTTGAAATTTAAGATAGAGGTGAGAGGTAACAGGTCAAGGTATGAATTCAGTGTACTTACCAACTTACCAACCATAAATCCAGCTGGGAATATCATGTCATGTATTAATTGGTAGACCAAAAAAAAAAACAACAACAACAACACTGACAAGATATTCTGCCTGAACTTGACTGTATTGCATGGTATTTACCAAAGAGTAAATGTCAAATGTTTTGTTTCTCAACACTTTGACAAAAGAAGAGAAAGTCATTATCAGCCATATATTCAGCCCCCCCCCCCCCATTAGTAAATCGTTTTGTTCTGAACTCATCATCAGTTCATACATGTACCTTTCTTATAAATTCTTTTCTTTTTAGACAAGTTGATGTAAATGGCCTAAGGGATTTCTTTTCTCTCTGTTACATAAAGGTTGTTGTACTGTAAGCTGCTCCAAGACATGTAAGAGGACTGTTTCAGTTTCACTGAATAATCAGTGTTTAATATATATCTATGATGGTGAAGGGCAATTTGTCAGTCAGTTTCAGTTAAAGAACTGGATGGAAACTTCAATAATTTGAATGCTTACAATTACTTCAACTTCATAACATATCACTGAATCAATGGCATTGTAAACCGTCGTCATATCAAGTTGTGGTGAGAGACCCTTTTTGAAGAGTGTACGGTACTTACGTCCTCATGATGTTTAATAGAAAATTAATTATGTTTTTGCTTGAAACTGACCTTAATAATGCAAACAAGAACTAGTAATCCATCATCCAAATCTCAGCCGAGATGGAGCAATATCAAGTTGTTCTGACTGGTTGATAGATAGACACAAATTAAAACATTCCCTCATTGTGTAGAGACCAGTGAATTCTTAGGGGGGGGGGGGAATAATCTGCTGCAGCCAACTCAGACCCTGCCTTGCAAAGTACAGCAAACCTCACCTATACAAGCTGACTTTGTACAAGTCCAAATATTGGCCAAGTTGAGGTACATTTGTAAAATTCTGCCACTGATGATATTGAAACATACAGTGTACATTCCTTAATTTGATTTGAAAGTCAATATTCATACGAGTCTAAGTATTTTTTCTGTGACTTTGGATTCCACTTGATATACATACGATGTACATATTGTAGGTGAGGTTTACAGTATGCTATTCACATAGCATAAATCATGAGAAATCATGACTGTGCGTGTGTACACTTTGGTTTTTTTTTTCTCCCTTCATTCATGAACCCATGCTCTCACCAGTATACACTATTTGCCAAAATTATGGGAATGTGGGAAAATGTGGCCTCATATGGAGATTAATATCTAAATTTGAACAAATCTATGCTTCATGGACCAACGCTGCATTGATTGGATACTATGCCATATCATAATGGTATTTGTATTACATCCTGATTATTTCCGTTACCTTCGCTGATGATCTACCAGAATCCATTGCATTCTTTAATTCTGCATCAGTCTGATGCACGTACTGTTGACAATTCAATGATGGTACTGTAGGAGGAAGTCCAAAGTCCAACTCCTGAAAAACCAAGCTTCGGAGAGGTGCACACAATGCATGCTCTTAAATGTGTTGACAGTGTTAGCAAGGCATTGCTTAACAATGATTCCAGCTTGACATATCTGAACTGCATTGTACTACTGTACTTGCTACTAGAATCTCTGGTATGATGTACAGTGTATGGATACTAAGCTGGAAAGAAAACACTTGATGCTGTGAAAGGGGAAAAAACTGTAAGTGGTGGGATTTATCTTACTCAGTATTTTCCAAAGACAGTCTTGTTAGGATAAATCATTTAGTAGTTATTGTTTATCAGTATGATTGTATGCATTTGCACATGTTTTTGACTTAAAGGACAAGTTCACCTTCATAAACATAAGGATTGAGAGAATGTAGCAATATTAGTAGAACACATCATTGAAAGTTTGAGGAAAATCGGACAATCCGTTCAAAAGTTATGAATTTTTGAAGTTTTTGTGCAGTAACCGCTGGATGAGAAGACTACTGCAGTGTGTGAATAACTTAGATGTCACATGCGTACAACAATATAAGGAAAATATAAAGAGAATTTCACAAAATTTCATCTTTTGAAAAAAGTACACATTCGTCCGACTTGTTACCGACAAATGTTATGGGTAATATTATTCCGCCTGCCTTTAGAAAGAGGCAAGTCAAGTGCTCTTTTATTATGCGAAAAAAGTGAAAATATGTTGAATTTTCTTTACATTTTCTTTATACTGTTGTACGCATATGACTCACAAGCTGTAGTAGTCTCCTCATCCAGCGGTTCCAACACAAAAAATTTAAAAATTCATAACTTTTGCATCGATTGTCCAATTTTCCTCAAACTTGCACTGATGTGTTCTACTAATATTGTTGCATTCTCTCAATCCTTATGTTTATGAAGGTGAACTTGTCCTTTAATCTTTGACATTTGTACTGCCAATTGTACTTTACAAAGTTCTGTATTGCCAGTGATCAACAACAATGATAGTAGTAGTAAAACTGAAATAGCGCAAGGATAGTGAACTATGATAAAATTGAGAATGAGACCAATAGATTATTGTGAAATAATACGATGGTATGAGGTAACTAATTTAATGGTTATGACTCAGTTGTATTCAAAGAAAGATAAGACAGTTACAATGGCAACACTGTTTATGCTACGTGCATTGCAGATAAGAGTATCATGATTATTCATGATAATATGAAAATGTTATTCCTCTCCCCACGTAAGGTTTGTTTGTTTGTTTATTTACAAGTTTGTTTGTCGTCCTTTTTCCTTTTCCTTTTTTTTTTTTAGTTATACCTGTCTCTGTGTGACTGGGGTAAGTTGGTATGGGCTATGGGACTAGTGAAGGTGGTAGTCCAGTGTTGGTATCAGACAGAACTCGTTTGCCAAACGGTTCCAACTGGACCTTAAACAGTGGACCTGTTGTGAATTTAAAGGGGATGGCTAGTAACTGATCAGTGAGAATCAGGTGGAATGCTGGAGGATGATTGTTCCAATCCTTGTGGGATTCATTTAAGAGTACTTTATCTATTGTTTTGTGAAAATTATTTGCTCCAGAATGGTCTCATATTCAAGTAATGTGCAGTTTAATGTTTCCAGGTTAGCGTGCCTGGTCAGTGATGGGGCATTAATCTGTACATTACTTGAATATGAGACCGTTCTGAAGCAAATAATTTTCACACAACAGTAGATAATGAACTCTTAAATGAATCCCACAAGGATTGGAACAATCATCACAGGGTTCGAAATTGGCGATGGTCCGCTGGCCATTGGCCACCCAAAATCATGTCGGACTAGCTAAAAATCATAAAATTCTGAAGTAACTAGTCCGTCTGGCTAGCCAAAATATTTCTTCAGTGTCAAAATTGATTCTAAGTAGTCCGCCTGGCTAGTTAAAAAAAAAGTTAAGTGCGACCCCTGTTGACATCCCTCAGCATTCCCACTGATTCCCACTGATCGGTTACTAGCCATCCCCTTTAAATCGTGTCCAGATTATCAATCACAACATCCCTGGTTCAAGTCTTGAAACTGCAGCAGTTGTGCAGAGATGGCCAAAGTACTTTTCCTCATTGGAAAACCCAAGCACCCTTCAAACAATTTTTTACAACAAGTACATGTACATGTGTTTGGACTTCAAATTACATTTGTACATATTTGTGAGTAAAAGTGTATCAAGATACTTTTTTAAAAAGCTTACGTGGCCTCTACCAATGATAATAATAATAATAACAACAACAAACAACAAATTAATTACAGTATTATGATTCAAAATAGCTTTTATGGAGATGTTCTCCCACTGTGAGCTTATGTACATGTGTATGTAGGCCTACTTGTTGAACAAAAGGATTATAAATGATCAAATGTATTACTGTACATCATGTATGTTGGGATGCATTTTCCACTGAATCAAGTACACAATCAGATTGCTGAGCAGCCAGTACATACCACTTATTAGGTTCTAATGCTTGCAGTTATAGTGCACATCATGAGGCTGTGCAGTATAGTGGCAAGTGTGCGTGAGAAAAGTGACAGCGTGTGAGGAAATATAATCACCATCTGTTTGACACTGTATCTATAATGTCGTCTTTAGGAGCAACCCTGTGCCAGTATCTGCAGTGTCAATAGACTGAGCAGTAGTAGTATTACAATCTATGCCACACAGGCCAAATGTGTGTGCACAATCTCATGAATATACAATCTGGAAAAGAAGGAAAGGCTTGTGAAGAAGTGATTGCCTCTTCAAGCCAGATATGCATTGATTCGGTTCTGTGTCACGGCTTCATACAGTTCCATTGTTTATCAGTCCCCTTTTCAAAAGTTTCTCAGAGTGACCTTCAAGCAGTGTCCATCACACTGATGAAAAAAGAAAAAAGAATATATGAGAGAGTTTTTTTTTCTTTAATGTGACAGAGCAAAGAAAAAAGAAGAGAATTTAAGTGATGTGCAGTGCAAAAGTTGTAATACAGTGTATGGTGTGCACACAAACATTTCTTCACCAGAAGTGACCTCATAAACTCCTGAAGTGGTCTTTAGAAATCTAATCATCACAATATTTCTTTTTATTCATTATGTCTTTTATTCAATGTCAGTATATAAAACCAAAAAAACAAAACAAAACAAAAAAACAGAGCTGGTGTCTCATGTAGTAGTCATGTAGAGGCTTAATCATAATACCAGTTCATATTTGTGACATTAGCAGAGCTGCCAAGTCTCCCTGATTCTGCAGGAGTCTCCCTGAAAATGTCTAAATCTGTTCATGTCTTGAAATAAGAGAAAATATGATATTCTCTCCCTGATTTGGGAATTATTTTCACTCATTGAAATGCATGTAACACACACTCAGATGTCTCCCTGATTGCTGTGTAGAATCTCCCTGATTTTGATGTGGGAATGATGGCAGACCTGCATTTGATGAATTGCAGCATTCATGTGGAAGTCACTGAGGCATCAATACCAACCATCATTGCAAAAAAAAAAATAATAATAATTGAATAGATAAATAAATAAATAAAAAGAAGATATGGTAGACTGGAGTGGCACTTCCTGACCACGTCAGGAGTTTGCCAGGCCATTTTGAAATGGGAATAGTGTAGCCTTTTGATTGCAAGGACTGACAGTATTGTTATATCATCTTCATCATCATCATCATCATCATCCTCTTCTTCTTCTCTTCTTCATTATTATCATCAGTGTACAAATGTTTTATACATTGAATTGCAAACTGGTAGACTCGAGTGCCATGATGCAACTACGCAATTTGCATCACTTAAAACATTAAAATCAAAATACATCTGATATGACATGCCAATACAAAAATGTTATAATATAGGCATTATTTACCATTTGCCACATGAATCAAAAACCCAGATTTAGTGCTTCAAAACAGTTCTAGAATGTGAGTTAGGGATAAAAAAAAGAGTAAAATTTGAATCATTATAATTAATGTTAGGTATTGTTAAATGTACAAAATGTCAACAATAGTTATGATAAAAATGTTTCTAGACTGAACCGTCTACAGTTATGGTTTAGTGAGAAAAATAGTGATATAGCTCCGTATATTTTAGGCTTTATTGCAAAATTTTTACATGGTAGGATGTTATGTGATACAACTGACCTACAAATATGCATCAAATGTGACATCTTGAACATCTTTTAAATCATTGCTCCCAATGGTAAACAGTATCTTTATTAAAGTAACTAAACAAATGAGATCCATGACTTCTCTCGGTGCAAAGAATTCCCTGAATGGTTGAATCCCGGTCACGTGACTGACTGTGGATATCTGAGAGTATTCAGTGCTAACCAAGATGGGAGATCAATTCTGAATGATCTATTCAGCGCATCCCTGCCTGCCTTATGCCCATCAATCGATAGAAGTCCTTTCAGGTGGATAGAGCCACAAGGCTATATGCCGTATCAATACAGCAACGTAGCGACCATGCATACGATCTAACCTGCTGTGCACGAGGGTAATTAATTGGACCAGGATAGAAAAAAAAAATGATGTTACCGTTTCTTTGTGTATTATGAGCAGCCCATGCGTAAACCAGCGTTGTGCAGTAGTGCGCCTTATTAAATCATGTCATTTGAATGAGCATCACCACATCCTGTGCTTTCTTCCTATCATGGGAAATATACACTGTAGATTTAATATAAATATGGCACTTTTTAACCATCAATATCCCATAAATGAGTGATAAGGTCTACCCAGCGCCATCATTGTGCAAAGTGTCTTATTAAATCCTGTCATTTGAATGGGCATCGTCACTTACAATGTATTTGGCGTTCTTCATGTCATGGAAGTTCGTCGGCCTCATGCCAGAAGGGCCCTAACAGTGTACAAAGTCTATGGTGTTAAGGCCCTTTTGGCATGAGGCCGACGAGTTATGGATTATGAATGCGGTACTTTTTAACCATCACAATCACACAGAAGTATGTGATTTGTTTTCCTGAGTATTGGAAGTCATCTCGCGCCACCGTGTTGATTCAATATTCCCTGTGGGGAGGCACTTACATTTGAATTTCACTAAATTTAATTCTCTTTGTGTTGAGCACAGATTTCCATGTGCTATGCATTTTCTGCATACTATGTATGGAACTCTGTAGGCTGAATTAGCTCAATCTGTGCTATGCTTGGAAATCAATTATTTAGCAGCTTGGTATGGCTAAACTTTGTAATCAGAGGCGGACCTGATTAATCATAAGTCTTTGCCAGAGGAATGATTGATTTTCATTTACCTGATATTTACACATGAATTGGCATTTGATGAAGAAGATCAATATTTGTGTAGGATATTGACTTCTGTGTCACTCACTACAGCTCTAATAGTTAGGGAATTTTGTGCTATAAATCTTGATTATGTAATGTAATCTATCTAATGTGTCCAGTGGTGGACCCAGAAGGGGGCACATTCGGCGCACACCCCCCTCCCTTTATTTTTCGTTAAAAACAACAAAAAGAAAAAAAAAATGAAATGAAACCCGGGAGTGGCACCAGAAAAATAAGTTGCGCTCCCCCTTTACAGAATTCCTGGATCCGCTCCTGGTGTCTTCCAAGAGAGCTTGTTTCATTTATCTGTGTCAGAGATACCACACCCACTACTGTACAAGTGGTTTCTTTCACGGTGGTTTTATTTTCGCGCTTTGAGGTTGAACCGCGAATTTAACATCACGCGAAAATGTTTTGAAAAGTCGCGCGAAATTAACCACACAAGCAAATGTTTTGAACTCGCCGCTTGTTACAATGCTATTGCGCACATGTACACACGAAGATTCAGCGCTTCAACACACACCGATACCGCGCAATGTACAGCTGTAGGTACCAGCATGTTGTAAAGTACTCTAGAGACGGGGTTTCAGGTAAGCCTGCATTTAATTTTAATTTAATAATAAGAGAATAATTGGATTATAGTTTGGGATTTCATGTGCAAACAGTTTTTGCCATCTGTGAATTCACAGATTTTGCAGACCGTGAATTTAAACACACGTGAAAAAGTCGGCACCGATGGAAACCGCGAAAGTATCTGTGTGCGAAAGAAACCACTTTTACAGTATATGTGTAGTTACCTTTGTCTGTAATTTCGCTAGACTATAGATACTGTTCCAAGCAAGAAATGTTTGCGGCATGAAGTTTTTTGCGAGTTGGTGCTGACTGCCTTCATTAGTTTGTGCCATGAAATTTTTGAGAATTGCCACTGACATTCAGCACATAATATTGTGTAGACAAGAACTTACCTGTGCATTTTGATTTTGAGAATCTTGGCTCTCGTGAAATTCGAAAAATTAAAATGCATGCAAACATTTCTTGTTTTACTGTACTGCACGTACAATTTTCTTTTCTTTTTTATTCAAGTATATGAGTTCTCTAGTCAACATCAGGACTGAATGGTCACCATCTGGGAATGAATTGTACAATCAAAATGATTTAAATAAGTGTGCAATAAGTCTTAGTCACATTTTTGTCGAGTGTTGTGAATTAGTTTCAACATGTGATTAATTGCTGGGAGAAGACTTAAATTGAAGCATGTTGCTTTTATCAAGTGCTTACCATGTACACATGAATGTCTTTTTGGACAATGTTATGTTTAGGCTCTTCAGACTACTCGAGACACAAGTAATGAAACCCCTTTAAAGTTTCTTATCATAATGAAAGCTACGCCTCCCACTCATCCAAAGAGGCATCTGGGCAACGGCCACCATCAATACTTTGGGATGGTGCAGTTTTGGTTTAGGTGGGGCTGCTGGCTTCCAACTCGTTTTGTGTGTGTGTTTGTGAGATAATGAGAAACCTCCTATGGACTAGATAAGAGAACATGTAACTCTTAGAGCAATATAAAGTTTATTTGATAAAAATTGGTCTTGAAATTGCTGAGACATCCAATCAAAGCGATCCTAATAATATGCAACAGTCCATGACCTTTATTAGGATCATTTTGTTTTACCATGTCTGAAGATATAGACTTTGTCATTTCAAAACCGATTTTCATCAAATAAACTTTCAATTCTTAGTAGAATCGTATGCTCTTCAACATTTCACAGAGTGGCTTCCAAGTATCTTGCGATATGTTTAGCTGAATCCTCACCTCAACCAATACCGTACTATACCATTTCTGGCAAGTAACCGTTCATCACAATAATACTTGCCATCTAGACTGTGAGCTTCAGTTGCTTCAACTGAAGCGGGCAAGTTGGTGTGAAGCACCCTGTCTTCAGAAAGTATCAAAGTATGGAGATCAAAACATCTTTTCACTGCTCTCCTCCCCCCCCCCCCCCCCCCCCCACCCCACACTTCTGGTCAGTGGTGTCAGAAATTAGTGCTCGCAAATGCAATTGCTGGCAAAGTCTATTGCAACATACTTCAAGAAATAGTATAGTATTGGTGGAGATGATGATTGGGCTTTTCACTGTTTTGTGAGATGCCAAGTAGGGCTGAAACATCCCAAAACAATGTAAAACAAAGCGATCATATTAAAGGTGGGTCCGACCTTTTCTTAGGATCAATCTTTTTGGTATCTCAGTCATTTCAAAACCAATTTTCATCAAATGAATGTTGAATTCCACTTTCTTACATGCTCTTTCATACTTTTAAGAAGTTTCCCATCATCTCACCCAGAAATGACAAAAACCTGAAGTTACATTGTAGGTCTCAACCAAAACTATACTATCACTTTAACCTTGATCGTAGTTACAATTTCTTTTTCATACAGGCCATCATTACGGTTTTGCTCTCACATGCTTGTGGCATGCGAGCAGAGATTTATAATCTCTAGAATCTGCATTTGAGAGCTTGTTTATTGTCCTTCACACAATCCCAGGATGTTATATTTCATGGGACTATATCCTGCTGTCAGTGTCCTCAAAACTTCCTCTCTTTTTTCCATGGAGTTTCAAAGTGTTTTCGATTTCCAGGGTTGAAGTTTGTATGATGTATCTAGTGACATCGAAGTTTGGATCAGTGCCACAATCAGCAGTCATCATGGCTGTATATCATTCAGCCTGCCCTTGTCATTCGTACATTTGTAATCTCACACATATGCTTCACACCTAACAATGGGTGGCGCATGCAAATGATGCACACCTACACTTCCCTTGCTGATGTTTTTATACAATGAACTCCTGTCATAGTAATCAGAAATGCCTAGTAGATAAAGCATCTAGGCATATATCCAGTCTTTCACAAGATAAATTGAAAAAAATTAACAAGGACAAATCTGTCATGAAAATTCAAGTTGCTCTAGCTACATGTTTTTTTCCTGTTAAAACAAGCATCTGTTATATGCCAAGATAGGTTCATATGATAATGCATTGTATTAAGTCTCTTTGAGCTACATGAACTTTACACAACTGTCGACAATGATATGGAATAGCAGTTAGAATTACAGTTTTTTTAAATTTCGTGTTTTCTTAAACTGCAATATAAAGTGATAGTACATTGCCACTAATTGATCATGTACCGGTATTTTTTCTTTATGTGTGTGTGTCTATGACATGATATAGCAGAAATGTGCATTATCAAATTATCATTTACAATACATTATTATGATTGTAACTATATGCAGACACACTGTCAGTTACAGCACAGTACAATGCAAGTGTGCATCCCCTCACCATCTCCCCCCATCACCCCCCCCCCCCAAATGATAATAATAATACCAGAATAGTACACTAGAAGCAGGATATATTTTGCATTTCCCAAAGCATTGTATTTGCAGTACAGTTGTATGTCAGTTTCATGTGCTTGTCACCCCATGGCATGTGTACAAATACCATGTGTGCCTTGCACAGCGTCACATCTCAACCAGCTGAATTTGGTGACCATGGCAACGGATGCCTCATCTGCTTGATTAGAGCAGGAGATAATCCACTCATGTACAGTGTGCATCCCTGCACTGTGTACTATGGAAGAGTGTGTGTGTGTGATGATTAGAGCTCATCTAATCGATGGCCATATTGTTTTTGAGTTGAGGGGAGAGCCTTTACACTGCACTTGCTATACATAAATGTTTATGCTGCGCAACTTTAGGTCGAAGATATGCGCATCAGCTCAGATCGATGGCAGCATTAAGAAAATTTGAAGAAGTGTTGCAAATGGCACAAGTGGTATTCATATTAATTTTAAGAGTTATGCTGCATTTCACTCATTCATTGTCATTTTACTTCAACATGGTGATAAAAGAAACTTGCTCAGCCACTGGCTGTTATTCTGCAAGTCTATGCATTGGTATATCAGATAAACATAGCACAATAGATTCGCTGTACAAAAGTAATAGAAGAAATCATAGAAAGAGAATACAGAACATTGAGAAAATACAGACATAGACAAGAGACTGACATAAAACAAAAACAACAATGGTACTCATCATATACTTAACATAATATTAAACTTGTCATTTAGAAATAATATCAAAATTAACACAATGCATATTACTCAAATGGTTCATTTAGCAAGCCAAAAATTTGCTGTAAAGAGAACAGAACAGAACCTGTGTATTAAAGCAATCATTTTGGCTTTTGTCAGTTGTCATGTGGACCGTTTGCTGCAAAGAATTGATTGAAAATTCAATATAGACTGTCAGTGAACTGGTCTGTGTACGTTATATCTATGAGCACACATGTATCAAATTCATGTTCCTTTCTTTCTCTTTTTTATTCAGTTTTTCTTCCCTTGTGTGTGTGTGTGTGTGTGTGTGTGTTTATTAGTTTGTGATTTAATGCATGTCGTCGTTGTTAATTTGTTTACTTTGTCCCAAATCATGTCATGTGCAATGCCAATATATGGCCATGAGGCCATTACCCATCCTTGTCAAGTGCTTGCTTACAAGTGTATGATGACAGTACAATGTATCCTGTATTTCTGTTATATTTACATGTACAAGTAGCATTGCTTAGATTCTCTCTGTTCGATCGACTTTGTGTTACACTTGATCCTGTAAATAGATAGGTAGAAATAATATCAATTAATCAATACTAGAATCATTCTTCAATTTTGTGTATCGAACTTGTGCCTCATATGTACTCTGGTTTTCTTTAATAGACAATGCTTTTGATGACTAATTGACTTGATGTTAATGTTAATGAAAAAAAAACCCACCATCAACTAGAAATGAATATCTGTGATTGAAAGACAAAAAGAAAGCCAGATAGTTTTACTGCCATGCTAACAAGATACACAGTGGGCATCTGGGAACTGTGCTAATTAAAGTTGGGGAATACTTTCTGTTGTTCTGGTTGTTAGTCCTCATGAATCAACTGCAATGCTTCATGTGATGACTGCCACACGAATGCCACGAGGGAAAAATTTGCTCACGCATCCCCTCGTTTGTTTCCATTGCATCCCATCCAGGTGCTTGTCTGGCAGCCGGACTGGTCATCCTGGTGGTCACCCTGCTGTCCGCCATGTGTCTCAAGCAGCGGACTTACTGCGAGAAGCCCATGCAGTACCACCCCATCGCCGACACCTCGCTGGAGAGAGACTCTCATGAACCCTTCCTACCAAACTCGCGCCTCTGATGGGGCCCCCTGGCTGCATCAGGCTGCATCAGTCGTATCTCCAGTGACTCCTAGTTTGCAGGCACAAACCCTTGTCAGTCATAAAAAAGTCTGTGCCGAAGTATCTCCTTCATATTCCCTAAATGTGACTCCCCATCTTACCACATCTGCATTCCAGATAAGGGGGTGGGGGTGATGTGATGGCCCACCTATTGATACCCCTGTAGCACTCTTTGTACCCTTCCTGTACACTGATTCACATTTTACATACAGGATGTGCACCCACACAGCCTCCCCTCCCCCTTGCCTTCACCTCCTTCCTGCTTTAGTACCTATGATGGACCATCTCCATGTGTATCTCCAAGGCAACCTGTTGTCTTCCTTCCTCACACTTGTGCAGATCTTTGGCTTCACAACTACATTGTACGGTGCACTCCCGTTATAACGAACATGGTTATAACAAAATTCCGGTTACAACATAATAAGAATTCAAGCCGCAACATTATCCTCTTTATGTATTTTTAATTGTTTATTCATTCAGTTATAACAAAATTTTGATATAATGAAAGCAAACTGCCGGTCCTGAGGACTTTGTTATAACGGGAGTCCACTGTATAGCCCATATTTGGACAGCAAAGTGCGGGCTGACTGGAATACCCCCCCCCCCCCCCCCAACAAAACATAGTGAGAGTTGCACTCTAGATGCTGGTTTGAATCCAGTAACTGTAGGTGACAGTAAATTTTAGACCGCTCTGAGTGCCATGACTTGGTAGAAAGGTGCTACATGTAAAATACAACCATCATCATTATTACTCCACAGCTTTCTTTCCCCTTCATCTACCTCCTCTTTTCCCCAGCACCCTCCCCAATAAGTTCATCTCAGAGAGTCACTCTCTTTCCGCTGCAAACAGACACGTTCACATGCCATTCAATCACTGCCCGCACCAGAGCGTAAGCGGAGGTGTCGGGCGAGTGTCCGTCAAAAGTACGAGCAGATGTCCTCAGGAGGTCGACAAAGAGAATGTTTCAAAGGCGTAGGCAGCAGTAAAACGTTTTGAAAATTCACATTGCACGGGATGATCCGTGTTCCGTAGTCTCTGCTTGCAGGCATGTAATATATTGACTTCATTCCCATGTGCAAAGGGAATGCAAGAACTTTTTTTTGTGCTTGGTCAGTCATATTATCTTTATTTCTTCTTTGAGATGGAGTTAATATCAATTCATTGATGGCATTGTCAATTTGATGCTCTTCATTAAAGACAAGCAGTGGTTGATATTTTCTACCCATGGCATGCTTAGGAAAGTATAAGTATGCATTACCTTCAAAGATTTACAGTACTTTCTCTCCTACCTTTTTCTCCCTGTTCATATCTTCTTGTCTTTATTTCTGTCTGTCTGTCTGTCTGTCTGTCTGCTATTCAGTACCACCCCAGTAGATCAGTTTTGTCACTGAATTTTCTCATGCTTTGTATAAATACTTGAAATGGCAGTTGGTGTGATCATTTTTAGTGCCAAACTTCAGCGAATGTTCTCTACACCTCGATCGAAGTATGCTCGTATCCGGTAGGGCTGTGTGATGGATTGCTCCATTCACAGCTGAATTCAGTCAATTATTTTGTTTATACTTGCACAAAGTCAATATTTTATTTCTTGCATCATTGCATTCCAACTGAAGGAATTAGAAAATATGAGCACTAATAGTAATAGCAAAATCAGGTAGAACGTAGATAGCCAATGAATATCAAGTAGCCAAAGCAGATAAGGAATGAAATATTTATATGACATGATGGCGCTACGCATTAAATTTCACTGCAACAGCTTTGTGCAACATTTTTACAATTATGTATTCAATTCATGGTAACAGTTATGGGCTAGTAGAACTTTTGACATTGTGTGCCATTTCAGGGTCAGTAATGTCCCCCCAAAAAATAATTAAATGAAAAATATGTGACTTGGCAGACTGTTCATTTGTGTTGCACCCACCAAAGAAAAAGATTGGCTGGATATGTATTGTGAACTCCACTTTCGTGATGTTAAATTGCATGTAGTATTTTGTTCTCTAAATTGAAACACACGCTTATCTTAACCCATTGAGGATGAGCCAATTTTGCTTCCCCTAGACACCTGCTCGAACATAATCGGGACTAGTCTTCAACGGGTTAATGCTGTTGCAGCGCTCTACCAGCAAAAAATAAAGAATTTGCCCTCTCTTCAACAGTTGACCCCCTCTGAGTCTGGACAGTGGGGACAGCTGAGATATATTACCCAGTTCATGTGTCCTTAGGATGAATATTTCATGGTGTAATCAGTGGTTTCTCCACCAACGGGGTCGAGAAGCGTTGGAAGAGGGGAGTGACAGGGTACATAATGGATCACGCCCTCAATTATTCAGAGCCAATCAGATTACGGAATGCCTCCGCAGTACACCCCTTATAAAAGAAACATCACAGTCCCCCGCTCGCGGTGATTGATTGTCACAATGTGAGTGCTTGCAGGCGTCTTTGATTTCATGCATCTTTGTTAAATGGGTTTTGAGGCCCAAGAATCATGGTGTTTGAAGGTGTGTTTCGAGGAAAAGGGGCTGACCTTTGCTCTGATTGGTTAATTATTCCAGTCACCACGTAATTAATTTGTGATCATGCAAAGTAGTAGATAAGGAAAAGAAATTCTGTGGAAACAACAAATTGACTTCATATCCCCTCCTGAGTACATTTTGTGTTTGGCATTGGAATCAGTCTGAGAGATAATGTTTTCTCCGTTTCTGAGAACGTTAATTGATGTCATTTTCCCTTTGTGCATGTAATCTTGTTCTCTGCTGAAGTAGCCATGTGCTGATAACATTATAGATGACAAACATGTAGTTATTGGTCAGTTTATGTATATATGGATTAAGTATATTTTTTTCTTGTAAATTTATCACCTTTTTGGGGAAGTTTGTGGACAGAGCACTAAAATCCTTGTACATGTACTAGCTTGTCTCTTCATTTTGCTTAGTGAAAATTAAGAGAGTACTGTTTTTGGTGTGGAGATTCCTAGTGAAATAGGTCTTAGCTGTACATACATGTGTCCCGTGTGTGAGAGGTTTGTGCACACATTTCCAGTGCTGATTTCACGTTTACTGAAGTTTATCCTAGATATAGCCAAGTGACCTTTTTTCAAATGTGAAAGTTATGATTGACTGTTTATTGTGATGTACCATTGAGTCAGCATGATTAAATCACTGTGAATACACATCATCACATCAGTTCTTTCATGTTGTATTATTATTTTGTGATGTCTTTTACACAAACAAGCTTTCTAACTTGTTTGGAAATATTTCTACTACATAGATATTGTCAAATCATCTGGTTTTTTTTTTACATCTTTTTTTTTTCATTAGTCCTTATCAGTTGTTTATTTCTGTATCACCCCGACATCTCTCATTTATTTACAAGTGATATCATGACGTGTGGGTATGTGGATTTATATATTTTAATATAGAAATGTATCTATAAATAAATGAATAAATAAATACATAGAATATATACATATATATATATATATATATTATATATATATATATATATATATATATATATATATATTATATATATATATATATATATATATATATATATATATATATATATATATAATATATACATAATACATGTACATATATTGTACATGTTGATGTCAGGCTCGACAATGAATTTTTCTTTTGGTGGCCCAACAATGAAATTCTGTGGCCCTCGGCCATCGCTTAATGTCGAGCCTGGCATATGTATATGTATGTGTACATGCACACACACACACATAATTATATATATATATATATATATATATATATATATATATATATATACCTATATATATATATATATATTATTCACAACAGTAGTTCAATATGAAAACTACGTGAGAGACGTAGTATTGACGAATTTTCGCCCATATGGCGTCAAGTCAATGGCAGATTTTATTTTGAAGCAGATATGAATCAAAATAAAAGGTGCATCGTAAGTGGTAGCGCGTCAATAACAAAATGCACACATACACAAGTAGCGCATTTATTTTGATTTATGTCTGCTTCAAAATAAAATCTACCATTGACTTGACAAAGCCATATGGGCGAAAATTCATCAATACTATACGTCTCTCACAGAGTTCATATTGAACTACTGTTGTGAATCTCAACTTTCTTGGACTCCGAGCAGAAACCTATTGCTGTTATTCATATGTATATATATATACATATATGCATATATATATTTATATATGTATGTATATATATATATATATATATATATATAGATATAGATATAGATATATAGATATAAAGATATATATACTATAAAAAAAAACTCAGGGAAATAAGTGGTCCATAAATTTTTGGTGGCCGTGGGCCACTGCCAATGTAGAGCTCTATATATATATATATATATATACACACACAAGCTGGTATATGTGCGTGTGTCTGTGTGTGCGTGTCGATGTGTGTAATACTGGAAGCAGGGTTGATTGGTCTCCGGTGGAGAGAGAGAGCAAGAATTTTTAACAACTGAAGTCATCAGTGTGTGTATAGCTGTGAAGTGTAATTGAAAAGCTGATCAACTACACACAATGATATCCCGAGCACCGTTTTCAAAGGTCACAAGTAATCTCTTTGAATACACCGTATACTTTAGAAGAATATCAGTATAGTCAACGCTGTTCTTTGTCAGTGTATATATGTTAGTGCATGTGTGTTATCGGAAGTGAGTTTTCTAATGTTCTCACAGTTTTTCATGTTAAAGGAACCTTGCATGCAAATGCATGTTGACTTTTATTGATTCATAACACCGTGATCACTATTTGCGTGGTCAAAAGAATATCTTAATTATGTGCCGTATGTTTTGATAAGGATAATATTTCTTTAGATTACTTGTATACACACACACACACAAAACACACACACACATAAACTTCCACACGAAGATTCTATCTGTGACATCATCTGTCAATCATTGCTAAAATACATGACTTATCAAAGACATTGGAATACACTTTCCTTATAGACTAAACATATAATTTGCATGTATTTTGTTAATCATGTATAAAGTAAGGGCAGGTCGAGTCAGATCAACCCTTTGTACACCTCCTGGCGTGTAAAGGGCAGCGATGAAGGCTCTCCATCCGTCTCTGTTGCTGGCCATCCTCTGGAGAGAAGCCCAGGGGAGTCTTTCACGAAGAATTAAAGTCGAACTTAAACGTTAAGATCGATTTGAAATTATGGTATGTCGCTGGTTTCTCTTTTCAGTTTTAACCAATGTTTTCAGAATTCACCTCAAATCATTGTTATCAAAATTGACAGAAAAAAAAATCCCTTTGTCCCTTACTTTATTTTGTTAATCGAAACCTGCATGGAAAAATTTCCAAAATGTTCATTATGAAAGTTAGAATACAAGTCATGTATTATTGAAGTCACACACAGCTTACCATAATTTTAAGTCGATCGTAACTTTTAAGTTCGACTTAGATTCATCGTGAAACATCTCAAGGACTATCTGTGGTTTGTTGTTTCACCCTCTACTGTTCTTCTCCATGTCGGCTTGGGTCTACCACGTCTTCTTTTCCCTTAAAGGCATTATTTACCATTTGCAGATGAAATAAAAACCCAGCTTTAGTACTTCAAAAGAGTTCTAAAATGTGAGTCAGGGATAGAAACAATCAGTGTAAATGTTTGAATAAGTATAATCAATGTTAGTTAGATACACACAATGTGAACAATGGTTATAATAAGAATGTTTCTAGCCTAAACCGTCTACATTTATGGTTAATTGAGAAAAATATAGTAATATCTCCTTGTATTTGAGGCTTTATTGCGAAATTTTTATATTGTAGGATGTTTTGTGATATACAACCTACTGACCTACACGTATATGCGTCAAATTATTAATGTGGTATCTCGAACATTTTCTTTATCAAATCATTGCTCTCAATAGTAAACAGTACCTTTAAAGAAAAGTATAAATTAACATAAAATGAAATTAAGACATGCAAAGAAAACAAAACCAAAATAATTATGTGGTGGATTGTAAAAGAGAGGGTGAAAGAAAAATAAAAATGCCAGTTACATCCGGGCAGTTTGCTTACTCTTCGTCACAACAAAAATGAGTAAAACTCTTATATTATAAAATTGCTTTCAATGAAAACGCCCAAAATATCTGAAATATACCGGTCCTTGAATTATTTTCCACTCCGTATTATCCATTAATTTTATCTCTATTTGTTTTATTCATTTGCTTATAATATATTGAATTATATTTACTCCTTTGGTTGCCAATTCATTTTTTAAATCCATTTATTCCTTTACACACACACACACACACACACACACACACGCACACACACACACACATTTATATATATATATATATATATATATATATATATATAATCGTATATATATACGTGACGTGAATTTGAGCGCGTGAGCAAGATCTTTTTATGTTCTAACTGCTGTAAAAAGACGCGTGTATATCATACTGAAAAACAAGCATGCAGGCTTAGTCTCGTATAGCCGATGAATCAGTGCATTTCATCTCCTTTTTGTGTTTTTTTTTATTTGAGTGTTCGCGCCTGTTCACTGTTTTGAGAAAAAATGTGTCGACATTTTGTTCTCGCTGTTTATCGCATGGGGTATAAATGTATTCCTTTGTATACTGACAAATGCTTCTTTCGAATATTGATTTACCCTTTATACTCCTTTTTCATAATATAAGCTGCTCTGGAAGTCTCTTCATTTCGTTGGTGAAATCTAGATTGTAATGACTACGATTTTTGCTTGTTTCCTGTTTCTAACCCCTCGATCCTCTCTGTTTTTATTCCCTTTTTCTCTTCTTCCTTTTCAAACTCTTTCTTCCTATAATGCAATGCTCTTTCTATACAAAAATATTACCTATCTCATTTGCTTCCTGGCGTTCGGTCATTCTATATAGACACGTATTAATATTTTTTGCATTTCCATTTAGATTTTTTTTTTCTGTTATCCAGTTAGACAACCTTACAATGTAAATATCCCTTCTCATTACCATTTCGTTCATGAAAAACTCTTCTTTCTACTAAAATTCATATGGGAATTCCAACTCGAAGATAATTATGGTTTTATTGTTTACAAAATGGCGAGTTAGTCTTCGCTTGAAATTCACTTGAAACGTAACTCTTGATAGGCCTAATAGTAACTCCTCCAAAATGATTGATGAGGGATAGACCTAAAATATACACATTGATTGACATCGAGCCTTCGACGACTGTAAAATTGTATGCCTTGGTATATGGAGTTACATAAACAGAGAATAACAAAAACAAACCAGTTTGTGAGGAGGAAATCGGTGGAAATCGCCGATGTTCGTCAGATGCATTAGGTTTCCATGAATGTTCTTCTCTTATAAGCGTGCAATTACGTGCTAATTGCCCATCCCTCGTAGGTTAGCATTAGCCTCGAACTAAAAAGCACTATGCTATGTGAGATATTCAGAGCTTATGTAAATGAATCAGCCCATTTGTGTAATGCCAAGTGCAATCAGGCTGTCGGGTGTTGTTAAGCACAGAACCACAAGAGGCATGGTAAATCAGTCGATCCATTTGGAGCGCGGGAGACAAGACCCTTTAGTCCCACCTTATTTCGTTTGATGTGTGGCTCCGGGTCACTGATCTCCACCCAGCATCTTAACGCAGCACACGAAACGTCAGGTAATACAACCCCCTCCCCTCACCCCGGGCTTGATGGCCGTTTACTGTTCCTCGCCCAATCTACGGCTTAATGTCAGTTGACGGATATGTTTCACCCCATTTGAAATTTGGTCCCACTAAAAAGGGTCCCCCTCGGATTCAATAACGTCGAGAGAGGGATACCACCGCCCAAATATATTCCGAAGTCGACTCTTTCTCCCTCATGTTTTTGTTTCTTTTCTTCCCTTGTTCATTTTACTGGAGGCATGACACCATGCCACTGGCTGGCAAGTCCTCGGCTGCATTAATCTCAAGCGATCCCTGTCAGATGAATTGTCGTTTCCGCACGCACCACATGGCTCGATTTTCCCCACAGTTGACCGAGTTTTAAAGGTCCTGATCCCTGCGCAGACTGATTTTCCGTGCCACGAGCAAGATGATGAGCTCAAATATCTAAGCGATCTTACAGCTACTGGGTAGATAGTCATGTTTGCTTTTAAAGGAGGACAATAGAAAAAAAAAACGTAATGATTTTTCCAGCTATTTTCAATATGACCTTGTCTGTACCTAAAATATTTATGGCCCTATCCTGAGTTCCCTTGAAAAATAGGTAAAAGGCTTTGGAACATAATATTATACATCTTTGGTACATTAAACCAAGTAAACCCATGGACAATGTAAACTTGATCTGATCTTTAGTTTAGAACAGCATACAATACCCACTTAAAGAAGAGAGAAAAACAACAACAACAACAACAACAAAGAAGCCATCACACACCCACACATCAGGAAAACAATAGCCAAGAGAGAACTAATACTTGCACGAGTTACCCTAGCAATCAAAGAAGATATATATTAATTGTCAGCCTAACCCAAACTAACCTTCCTTTCAAGTAATTTTTTTTTCTTTAGATTGCGCAAAGCTGTTTGTTTTGAATATTGCATAATATGAACAATGACCTCAGACAAAGTGTCTGGTAAAGGGAATTAATACGCAAAACGTTTCCTCGACAAAACGTCGAATACATAATATTAAGAAATTATTATTATAGTATAATGAGATCACGATCATTCCTATACAACTTCCTAAATGAACCTTAATAAGGTACCGCTTAACTTGTAAAGACCACCCACACAGACCTTCATACACACTCGCATATACGCACACAATATCCATTCACGGAGGTCGTCCATGAAATCTGTGATAATACATTGTGTTATTAGACTTTAATTATATATGAATATCTATTTCAGCTTATTGCACCTTGCATAAACATAAAATCATGGATTATTGCCACGGAGACTCCAGGACTTTAAGTTGTTGGTTTTTTTTTTCAAATAATGTCAAACCTACTTGTTTTGTCGTTTTTCATACAGAAGTGATGCTTACCTTAAAGTCATAGATTTCTGTAGAGGAAAATATGATAATCAGCCACAATCCCCAAAAGTATAAGGTTCTCTTCATGACATCATGGTGGTTTGATTCTGAGTGAAAAGCCTTCCAAAAGTTGTGGATTATTGTAAAAAAATTCCAGACAAACAAACATACCCAGACAAACATCTGTTGTCATTAAAATAAGTCGACATCTACCCCTGACGAAAACTCACAAGTTCATGATGCTTTCATGAACATACAAACGACGCACATTCTCATACACATACAAAGCACACACACAGTCATACATGCAAAAAAAAAATGATACACACAAAAACACACATACACAGGCACCCAACCACACGCACATACACACACACATACACCCATTATAGGCCTATTAATGTACCTCTTTGACATAACAATGTACCAGTTATGCGTGTGATTTTATATCCTGTATACGAGCATATGTGGATTATCCAATAAGCTATACTAGTATACTCCAGCCTGACACCCGGCGGAGTGTTATTAGCGATCTTTAGATCTGCGACGCGAACGCTAAGACAACGCTAATTAGGCTTTTAAAAAAGTGTTCTGCACATACGCGAGATAGCTGTTTTCATTGTTAAACCGGAGAGGCTGCGTCGTCTAGCGTTCGCGTCACAGATCTAAAGCTCGCTTCTATGAGATAAATGAAGTGCCGACTCATCTTACCAATCTCACCGATGGTCTAGGGTAATCAATTAATCCAGAATTCTGTCGATGGAGGAGCTCGTGCGAAGCTTCATGCTTCGTTAAAATTTTGTCATTAGCATCTGACAGAGGGTAAGAAGGAACGGGTATCACACGTATGAAGAGCGGAATGTTATAAAGTCCCTATACTGTGCTTCTGCCATAACCTCTAAAAATATTTACAATGCTACTACAATTCTAATGTACTGCTACTATAACTACACTACTACTACTACTACTACTATTACTATTACTATTACTACAACTCGAATACTACTACTACTACTACTACTACTACTACTACTACTACTACTACTACTACTATATACTACTACTACTAATATATCGTACTACAAATAATATACACTACTACTACTACTACTACTACTACTACTACTATAACTACAACTACATCTACTGCACCACTACTATTACTACTACAACTGCTGTACTGATGTTCTGCTATTTCTACTATACTGACAAGAATCTCCATAGAAATGGTAATGACAATGGTAATAGTAATAACGATAATGATAGTATCAATAATCTTTCTGCAATCAAACTTCTATCTTATACCGGGGGCCTATTATATTCGGACACTGGATATCTTGATGGGCCATCTTACATTCATTTTCAAAGTAAATTCCCTAAGCAGAGTTTATGACAAAGCATGCACTGTACTTCTTAATAGTAAATAAATGCACAAAGCAATTATGACATTGGTGTTTGACAATTGTGACGTTGTGGTTGCAGTCAGCAAATCACAAACTATGTTGAAAATGAACACTCTTTACAGACATCATCCTTTCTACACTAACAGGCAGTTCGTATAAGTGATGGTAATTCCTTCTTCCCCCAGGATTATATTCATCCACTGTGGTATTGAAAACATGCTCGCCGTGATCAATATTTCGGGCAAGGTGCGCAAGCTAAATCTCTTCGATCCCTTTAAGCTCGCTTCCCTGCTCGACCCGCCAATTCAAACGTCCCCTGACCGTCCGGGCTCGCCGATCAAGCTCGGCCTTGCTGCTTTCATCCTCGTAATTGGCGGGAAATGTGAGTCCGTCTGGTCTTCACCGGCCTGGGAAGGGAAGAGGAAATGGGATGAAATTGAGGGGTAAATGAAATGAACGCTGGAGCGAGAGATTGACCCGGGCGGGAGAGATCGAGACGTTGATATTGCTAATCGTCGGATTCAAAGAAAAGAAAGGAGTAAGAATTAAGAGAAGATTTTATGCCCCTGCAGGGAATATATCAAAATTATCAAAGAGAAAGAGATTGATAGATATCAAGGGAGTGCGTGTGTATCTATCTGTGTGCTTGTATATATGTGTGTGTGTGTGTGTGTGTGTGTGTGTGTGTGTGTGTGTGTGTGCGTGCGTGTCAGAGAGAGAGTTGTCAGCTCAGTTGGTTACTTTGTTAAAAAAAAAGAAGAAGAAAGAATATGTTTCTTGTTGCTTAAGTAAATATCAGAGAAGAACAAAAATGAATATCGCTGATATGGGATTCCCATCTCCGATATCCTCTCTTGACCTGCATGGTCGTTGTTGGAAAAGTGCACCCTATCTATGATTGTTTAGAAGGATAAACTAGGTTTGGAAAATGGTTGTAGGGTACAACAGTAAATGGCAGAAGTAAAAATTACTTGTGCCGATATTTAATTGTGACTGGTATTGCAAGTGAATGACATGGGAGAGAAAGGAAAATGCAGGCAGAACCCACCCCCCCCCCCAAAAAAAAAAAACAACAACAACACAACAACTGGGCTTTCCCAACTTTCCATTTCCACAGTACTCCATATACATATATGCATTATATACATGCATATATATATCATGTATGTTTGTGTATGCTCCTGTGCGTGCGTGTCTGCTCGCCGAGGCAGAAAGAGAATATCAATCACATTTGTCATGATTAACGCAGCTTTCCCAGCACCGACACAACTTCGCTTCTGCTGCTCTAATGACACAAACTTACAAACACACACACGCACGCACACACACACACATACATATATATATATATATATATATATATATATATATATATATATATATAATATATATATACATAGAATGTATGTATGTATAAACGTTTATATATATATATATAATATATATACATAGAATGTATGTATGTATAAACGTTTATATATATATTATATGAATATATGTATACGCATATATATAATATCATATATATTATATACATAACATGTGATGCATACATACAATAGGCCTACATACAGTTGTACATAATTCACCAAAGTTCACATCCTTTGAAAATATAGTTGTAAAGAGTAAATAGTAGTATAATCATACTGTATAAATTTCAATCAATGTATATATTATATTCATTTATTTACACAAACACACACATGCCTACACACACATACACACACACACACATTCTCGTTGAGCTGATCTCCACCTTTGATAACAAAGGGATGAAAATAAAATCACAGTCACATGCAGTTAAAGTTCATACACCTGCACTCCTGTCCATCCATTAATCCCCCTTTCTTGAGACGAGCTGGCAGGTATATATTCATATCGGAGACGCTTCACCTCTCATATATTTCATCCCCTTTTCTTTCTGCACCATTGATGTGCCGGGTATGACAATAAACCTGTCGCCCCTGGGTCAGACTGAGAGGTATTCACATCGTGTTGGCTGGCCATTCTTTATTGTGGAACCCGCCAGGCGGAATCTTCCTTCAATAGCTGACAATCGCCATCGCCGGCTTTTAATAAACTTCAATTTAATCATAGGATTCATATTTTTGACGCAAGAAGTCTCAGAAACCCCCTTTTTCCGTATTTCGGGCGCTGTTTCTGTTATCTATCTCAGATTTTTTTTTTCACTGGTCATTTGAATTTTTAAGGTAGAGTCTGTGTGTGTGCGTGGGCAGGTGTGTGCTTGTGTGTGTGCATGTGCGTGGATGTGTGTGTGTGTCTGTTACAATATTTTCAAAAGCTTCCTGATAACTGAAATTATAACTGATTCTAAAATGGCAACAAATTTTTAGAAGATTAGATTTATAACCCCCTTGAAGTATAAGTTAATTCACAACGACAGACCAGCCCTGTTGCTGCGATTCTTTCTGTAGGTTGGTTGCCCTCAAGAGTCAATGTGATTGATGCATTACTTTATATCGTGGTAGCAATGGGCTTGGTGTAAGGGTCTGTAGAGTATATAATGGTCGGTCCAGCTCGCGGAGTATTCATGTAATTGGTTTTCAAGACGTCGCGGGATATAGACAACCTATATAGGCGTGGCGGAAATGCCGAGGTGATGAGGCATGATCCGTGTATAATCCAGGTTATTGATGTCTTTATTGGGCAGCAGAAGAAAAGTTCATCTCTTCGTGGATCGAGGCTGGTGCCCGCAAACCCTTGTCAGGCATAATTCATGTCTATAGGCACACTCCTTGGTGCAAACATTATTAAAATTGTTTTCCTTTGTTTGTCCTCTTTTGTTTTTATTGTTAATGGTATCTTCATTCAACGAATCATTGTCCGCAGCCAGAGACTGAATTACAAATGATTTTAAAGAAATGAAAATATATATATTCAGCATTTCATAAATATAAAAATGCAAAATTACATACACGTGTATCAACATAACATGCAGGCTGATACAAAACAAAAATTAAGAAAAAATAACACACAGACACTGCATGCATACAGAGAAAAGAAAATGAAAGTTTGGGTTAACCTTGACCTTCTACCCTAAAGTCTCCAAGAGAATCACTGCCAATCAGTACAAGCATATTGACTAATAAGTTCCATAAAATGGAGTTTAACATTTTCACTCGACGTTTGACCTTTGACCTTTGACCTCATGGTCCGAAATATTCTCTCTTTCCTTCATCAATACCCACACCTTGTGAGCTATTCATTTCTCTGGCGGTGTGTCTCTGTTCGTCCGTCTGTCCGTCCGTCCGTCTGTCTGTCTGTCTGTTTGTGTGTTTTTACTTCTAATAGGGCGACAATTTTACTTGGAGTAACATTATATCCATCAGACACGGCTATAAATCCAACTAACCGTCCGCGATTTCACCTTGAGGGGAATAATAATCATCCCGACAAAATATGGCTGATGGGCAAACCAGCGATATGGCCCAAGAGAGTAGCTTTGAAGCTTGAATGGCACTGCAGTTCTACACGAAATGTAATGTGATCGTGTGATATTACCTATACCCTGTGCTTGTAATCAATTCCTGTCATATATGATTCCCCCTTATCTCTCCCTCTCTCACTCTCCTTTTTATTTTCCTCTTCCTCAGTTTTCTCTTTCGCACTCTTCCTCTCTTTCATTCTCAGTCTCTCCCTGCACACACACACACACACACACACACACACACACACACAAACACACATTCTCTCTCCTCCGTCTATCTTCCTCTCTACCTCTCTCTCTCTCCCTCTCTATCTCTCTCTCTTTCTCTTCATCCACCAGTCTGTCTCTCTACCGTTTGGCGCCGTTCACATTCGATGCATCATTCACAATAAGTCAGTTCTGAGTTAGCTCATTGGGACATTGCTACGAATGACCTTTCTTTTCTCTCTCTCTCTCTCCCTCTCTCTCACAGTAGGTTAGGATCACTTCTCTCCTTTTCAGAGCTATAAAATACATAAGCTTTATACGTAACAATTTATGTGATTCATCAATCCTGTTCAAACAAAGAATGAACTTGCGTAGACCAGATGACCAGAATGATCTGTCAATTAACACTTGGGAAAGTATCCATTTCATTATTTTGCATTGAATGTATTGACAATCTCTTTCTATTGACATTGCCAAATTCCACTCTTGCTGTCAGGGGGATGTTCTGGCAAGCAGCATTTTTAAGAATTACATGAATTATCATTACATTACAGATGCTTATACCAGTGAACTAAAAAAAACCAACTTGCCTGTTGGTACGAATGACCCTTTTTTTTTTCGCTCATGCGCAAAGCGAAACTGCGAACTGGTTTGTGGTGCACATGATATGAGAAGTGCAGAAAAGGCTGTCAGTAGTCTCCTATGGTATCTGGTCACATCGTATTGAATACTTCCGAAATGAAGTTATGGGCATTCTTGACACAGAGACACAAGATTTACTATGACAAAGGGCAGCAGAGGCATTTGGGCGCATAACAATGCACACTGGACACAGGGCAACCCACACTGGAAGCACGACACTGGATGACATGGAATAAGGACACGAGACACAGAGCACTAACGGTCTTGACACAAGACACAATACTGGACACTTGGCACAGGAAAACAGAACATCCCACTAGTAAAAAGGAGAGCATGTACATCGTGTTAACAAAAAGGGAGCTGATTTTACGTTGAGTTGCAAACAAACTTATCTACCGTTCAGTTGTGTTGCAACAAACCTATCTTGTTCCATTACACTGTAGTATATCGTTGCTCTGAAAATGATGTACTGATACTGACGATCCTTTAAATATGTGTGAGAGGAAAGAACGTCCTTAAAATTTCATCTTTAAGCACAGGTGAGTATATATTTACAATAATTGCATCACTCTTTAAGCGATAGTTTATACAGGCTGAAAAAAAAGTAGAGCCGTATCAGGAGCGATTTAAATGCTTGTTTGTTTGTTTGTGTGTTTGTTTGTTTAATTGCTTGCTTTTTC
>NW_027270911.1:5345000-5365000 GCF_040938485.1 Diadema antillarum
TTCTATAAAGAGTGCTCGATATCCTCAAAGGAAGAGCTTTAGACAGAAGTATTGGAACAAGTTCACTCGGTTGACAGCAGGTTCATCTGTATTTATTGCTACTCGGAGTTTCATGTCACCTCCATGAGGCGCAATCATCAGGCAATTGCCTGATGGTTGCGCCTCATGGAGGTGACATGAAACTCCGAGTAGCAATAAATACAGATGAACCTGCTGTCAACCGAGTGAACTTGTTCCAATACTTCTATATATATATATATATATATATATATATATATATATATATATATATATATTAATTATATGAAAAAGGTGGCTGCATCAGCTCTTATCCTGGGCAAATCGCCTGCAGGTGTTTTTTATCGGTTTCGATTATCCTTGCGTGCCCTCCGTGGCGATGCAGGCGCTTTTTCCAACACCGTCACCACCGCAGCAATGCGAACGGACCGAATCTCGTCCCGCCAAACTTGCTGTCAACATTCGCAAGTTCCACAGAGTACAGGTTTGCGCGACCGTTGAAAAGAAAAAAAAAAAGGCTCATTGTAAGCTCTGATGCGGTTGCTAAGCGACGAAAGAAAACTGCCTCTTTCCCTCCCTCTTTGAAAGCAGACGTTCCCTGACAGCTGTCCATGGATTACCACCACGACAGCTCGTCACCTACGCTAATACACGGCTACACTTACGCAGCTGACTCAGAGGGCAAACCACAGGCGCTGGTGATGTGAATGACTCCAGCAAATTGCTAAAAAGGAAAAAAAAATCAATGAAACATTTTAATTTGAAATTTAATTTGGATAGGTTAATAAAATCACATCCTAACAATGAAAATTGACAAAAGGAACAGATAAAGAGAAATAGATATATCAAATGTATTCTGATGTTGAATACAAGAGCCACCGGATTATGTGTGTACTTTATAACAATGGAAAATATATTAGTAGTGTAATTATATATCATGTAGTACCTATATTGTGATCTGGAAAAAAGACCTGTAGAAAAGACATCTATTTACTTTCTTTATCGAACTTTTTTTTTTAAACTGAATTTTTCATATAATTTTCTTGAAAATCTGCAGGCTTCATCTGCAGGCTTCAAGACACGGTGTGGACTAATGGACCGGTAATTATTCCCTTCCAATGTTTTCATGCATTCATTACGTTCGGGGACTAGAGTAAATTACCATAATAGTGTTATTGTGGGTGTTATATGCGACATAATTACATCAAAAGACGGTGCTGAATAGTGATGGCCTTGTTGGTGTTGATAATTTGCAACAGTCATAACAGGTATTTTAAAATTGCCTGTACGATATCTTTATCAAAACTTCTGAAGCTATTATTCGTTTTAGCTACACAATGTTTTCCTTGAAGTTGTAAAAAAGTATGATAAACACGATTGGTAAATAAGACTTGATGTATCGTCTGCATTAATAAAAAGAAAGATTGACCAAGTTGCTACACCAAAAGTAAATCATTGTATAGCGTTGTAACGTTTAAGTGAATTATCTGACACTTTGTAATTGCGTCTTTTCCATTGTCATACGCAATACAAATCGTGTATTTCAAACATATGTTCTTGCTGAGCTCCTAAAATATTATTTTTTTCACAGCTCATCTAAGTATAAAAATCAATAAAAACTGCCACAGGAAAACATTAATGATTAGATAGTTACTTACTTACTTACTTACTGCCCGTTATGCCTCCTGGCATGTAGGGCAGCAACGAAGGTCCTCCACTCTGGTCTGTTCCAGGCTAGCTTCTGGACACCTCCCCATGTCAGGTTTAGGGATTTCATCTCTTCCTCAATAGTGCGACGCCAGGTGGTCTTGGGTCGCCCTCTTCTCCTTCTTCCTTCAGGTGTCCAGTGAAGGGCAACTCTTGGGATGCTTTCTTGTTCTTTTCTCAGGACATGTCCAATCCAGTTCCAGCGCCGCTTTGTTATCATTTCTTCCATACTGTCTAGCTGACATCTTATCAACAGCTCTTCATTTGATATTTTGTTTGGCCAAAAAATCCGACAAATCTTTCTCAAACTTTTGGTGTGAAATACCGACAGCTGATGAATATCATTGGCTGTTATTCTCCAGCATTCTGCACCATAGAGGAGGGTGGAGAGAACGCAGCTCTGGTACAACTTAAGTTTTGTGCCAGAGCTGCGTTCTCTCCGCCCTCTAATTAAATAGGACAGGCCCTTAGAGAAAGAAAATGTAAGCGAAACAGAATCAACTTTAAAATTGATGATCGTGTTTCTCCTCTAAAATTAAATGTTTAATAATATCACTATAACCAAACAGCAAATATCTATCAATTCAGTTATGCTTAGTCGTTTCACCAGATTAAAGAGAGAATGGAAATGTTTTGAAAAATCACACGGATGTTGAATATTAACGCACGTCTCAAACACTAACGTGCGCAGAAACCCACTGCGCAGGAGTGTGTCGCGTCCACGTGCCTACTCGCCACATTGTACCTGGCCCCTAATGACTTTTAGACTTCCGTCTCTGTTTTTTTCTCACCTTCATGCAGTCTTTCTTCCCCCCTTGATCATGGCGTAATTGCAATAAAAATTATTCATAATTTCTCAGCGACAAAATTACTGACTATTGCGGTCCAATTTGTATCGCTCAAGGTTTCCAACTCTTTTTCAAGAAATGGACAAACAAGCTTCCCCACTTTTCCCCTCTCTCTGTCTCTCTCTCTCTTTCTATATAAAATGTTTTCATCTTCTGTGCTTCATTTTTAGTCTCAGTCTCCCCTCCATCTCTGTTATATACACATATATGTATGTATATATATATATATGTATATATATATGATATATGTATATATTTATGCATATATATATACATATATACATGTATATATATATATATATATATATATATATATATATATATATATATATATATATATATTATTATGTATGTATAATTGAGATAATGCAGACAGTAGATGTCGCACAATGCCAGCTGGTGGTAGAAGCTTTCGACCTCAAGGCAGCTTTCAGGTCTTCGGCAGCTTTATCATCCCATGATTATAATCATTTATATATATATATATATATATATATATATATATATATATATATATATATATATATATATATATACGTATACATATGCATAACATGTAGGTATAATTATGTATTTTTTATAATACCATGTATGTATATATATATATATCTATCTTCTGCGGTATATGTTTAACATCTATCTCTCTCTCTCTCTTTTTTTTAATTTCTCATCTTTTATGCCTCTTGCATGCACAACCTTTCTCTTTCAGGCTGTCTGTGTGTCTCTCCCTCTTTCTTCATCTGTTTGGTCTTCTGTATATCTCACTTTTAACATAGCACATATCTCACTCTCTCTGTTCTCTTCTCTTCTCTTCTCATTCCTTTTCACGGTTATCACATAAGAATGTCTGCTTGTCTTTGCTCTTTGATATAATGATATAAGTTTTGCATTCTATTTGAATTCTCACTACACATGCACAGTGTTAAGACTCACGCTGCCTTCTTAATTCATTGTAGCTTTCTATATTTGTCCATTATAGTGATTGCAATATCTGATTGAAAATAGGTTAAACTGGCCCATAATATTCCTGAGATGGTGATATGAATGAATTACTGCGCTCGTAAGAAAATTCTGAAATTGCAAGCCTGTATCAAGGTCTGCGTATAGAATAACTGTCCTCTTTCCTGGTACGTCTGATTAGCTCGGTGCAGCTCATTTGGGCTTTTAATGTGTGTAGGTCTATATGTGTGTGTGTGTGTGTGTGTGTGTGTGTGTGTGTGTGTGTGTGTGTGTGTGTGTGTGTGTGGTTGGGGGGGGGAGGTGTAGGTGTGTTTTGAATATCGCATGAGTGGCATTTCTTTATGCTTCTCCGTCGCTTGTGTTTTTAACCTTACCCACTTCCATCTGATGTAAGTAGCCATTCATAACATACACCTATTCAACCTTTTTCTTCTCCTGACATTTTCTCCACGAATGCAGTCTATTCTTTAGAGCTCCTCTAGAAAAATAATAACAACAAAATGTCTCCGTGTCAAATACCGAGAGAGAAAGAGAGAAAGTAGAAAGAGAGGGAGGGAGAGAGAGAGAAAATACGTGACACAGGGATGTATTAACCCTTTCTATGCCAAGGAGTCTCAACTAATGTGAACAAATTTCACATACAAAATAATTTTTGCACTGGAAATTACGATGTGGCGCGCAGGGGGTTAAGCATCAGTATCATCTCAGCCGACGCGTAACAAACGTACCGCTCATTAGTCGGCTGTGTTCCAATGCCTTCGCTCGCCGGAGACGTAGGCGTTGCCATGGGAACACCGCATCAACACGTCGTGAACGTCTGGACTTACCCTCCGCCGCGGAGGCCAGCGATTAGAGATAAGCCCGAACGTTTGTGAGGAGAAGGGTGTGGAACCGCGACCAGTAAGAGAATGAGAGGAACAGATGTAGGGAGGGAAAGATGTAGACTATAGGGAGGGAGAGGGTGCGCAATGAGGCAGATATGTATATATATGTATATATATATATATATATATATATATATATATATATATATATATATATACATATATATATATTTAAAGAAAGAATAAGAGCATAACAAAGGTTGCATACATTTACACACAGATACGCACAAACACGCACACTTTTTATGATTTTTTTTAATTGAAATTCCGTTTGTTGTCACCATAGTTTTCACAATGAAACGAATACAAACATTCAATTAAATCAACAATATCAAACTGAAAACGCAACACACGTACATACGCAACACACGTACATACGTAAACACGTAGATACACTTGCACTCACACACACACACACACACACACACACACACACACACACACACACACACACACACAAACCCACACACATATACGTACCCATATCTAATAAGTTCGTCTATGCGCTCTTCAATTCTATTCAACAATATTCTTCTCATCTCATCATCAAACATCAGTCTGTAAGGAGAGTGTGGAGTGTTCAATTTCCTGTCAGTGTTCCAGATTCAACAACGACAACATAATCACCTAACAGAGCAGACACGAGAGAGAGAGAAAGGGAGAGAGAGAGAGGTGGGGGGGGGGAGGGAGGGGAAGAGGGAGATTGAAACTTGGCGAAAGTCATCTCAACTGTTAACAAAAAGGGCAAGTGTCTTTGATAAAGCGTTTTCTATTTTCGTTGGGAATAGTCTCACTTCGATTAACTCGCATTTTACCTTCCGTATAGAGAGATCTACCACCCAGTGTTTCGTTATTTTCGTATGATGACAACTGCTCAAGAAGGCAACTCGCGGATAAATTGTTGTACCCATTCAAAATACGAAGCATCTGGAAATCACACTATGTCGCTGATTGCACCACATATAGTGCGTATATTTTGCATGCCGACAAAACCATTCCTCATAAATACTGCTTTTCGCAACGAAGAAACGTCGTGATTGAATGGAGTGGGTTTTCATCCAAATTGGCGCCGAGACCGGGTCGATTTTTGGAAGATGATTATCACCGACTTGAAGCTCATATACAAGAACGAAATGCGGCAGGCTGCCAAGTCGGGTCTGCCGTTTCTATGGCGGCAAAAGCATCTGCCGGGAAGAAGACAATTTCACGTGTAATTAATCTTGACCCGTTTGCGCGCCGTAGAGCCTATCTATGTACATATCGTATTTCTGCGCTCCAAGCTCCCTTTGCGATTGAAAAGAAGTCCGTAGAAGTAAGTTATCGGCCATCCGATCGTACAAGAGTCGCGTTTTAATCCACCTAGCGTCCTCGTATTTCAATCGATCCAAACAACTCATTCCCTCTTGGCCTATATGTTATGTCTGTCTGTCTGTTTACCTGTTTTTGTCTGTCTGACTGTTTGCATGTCAGTTTGTCTGCCTGTCTGTAATTCTGACTGTCACTCTGTTGTCTTCTGTTTGTGTTTGTGTGTGTTTGTGTGTGTGTGTATGTGTGTGTGTGTGTGTGTGTGTGTGTTTGTGTGTGTGTGTTTGGTTGCTTGGCTATGCCTCTGGTCCTTCAGACAGTTGTTGTCTTCCTCTAAAACCTTTCTCATTTCTTATAGGCCTACATTTTTATTTTGTTTTTTTGCTGTTGAAAATCTATATACTCTTTGTTCAAGTTGTTCAATCTCTCCAAAGTTCAACAAATCATGGAGCGAAGCACCACTTTAAGTTTGTAGTTGTTATATCGTGAGATGTAAATGTTATAAGTCGCTGACAATGGCAGTCATCTTAATTTGTCTTTCGTCCCCCCATAATCACGATTCGTCTCTGATTTCCATGGGTTGTTATTGCTGCGGCGTTTATATGCCCTCGTGGCAAGAACTATTAACGTCCTCGGCTTATGCTTTGTACACGAAAGTTTTATAAACGTCACGGTGCGGCTCCCCTCCCGCAGCACTCTTTTCCTGCTGAGAAACCCGCTCAGCTGGACAGTGATGGGGTTATCGTACGGACTTGCCAGTCAGGCCGCAGGGAGATGTTTCAACCGACTTAAATAATCTCGGGTTTTTTTTTTCTAATCATGTTAGAGTTACTAGTCGTCCAGACACCAAAGAGTACCTCCTTATACAGATCACTCAATGCAAATATCTTCAAAGTCCTGTCCCGAAATGTGTCCATAGCTGTGTCCTGGCCTGTCAAGTAATAGACAAGTCTCGATACCCTACATGCAAACTTGCGACACAATTATCAAAACTGAGCAAGCACCACTATGAAATTGAAACAAGTCAAGCTAAGCGTTTCACGTCCTCAATGGTAATTAAGAGATTAATTTGTGCAAAATGGCGAACGAAAACTAATCAAGGAAACTCGATTAAAGACCACCGTGATGTCCTTACCACATTAGACATAATGTAAAATGATTCACGTTACTCAAACATACAATGAGGATAGTCTTTTGTTGTTGTTTTTTCAGGCATATACAAAAACAACTTAGCTGGTATTAGATGATTTTTTTTACGGTTTACGAACAAGTTCTTTTGAAGCTCACATATCCATAGAACCGATTTATCTTTACCCTAAAGTGGCCTCGATAGCCTCGGTGCATTTGTCATCAGAGGTGTATACAGTACTAGATAATATAATCCCGACACGTATTCAAACAATACAATCGTCTACACATTTTCACGTTATATGTTTCACCATGGAATAAATATGTTATCAAGATATTAGGGTTTTGTATGTTAAGCCTCTTGTTTCTTTAATTATCTTCCATAAATTATATATATATATATATATATATATATATGTATATATATATATATACATACATATATATGTATACATATATATATATATATATAACATACAATATATACATACATACATACACACATACATGGTACAAATCAAATTCTTTAGGGGAGAGAGAAGGCAACATAGTATGGATTTTTCTTCCTTTTTTTTTTTGAATGCGAAATCTTCCTTCAATTGGATTCTCATTCCTTTTTTCAAATTTACGCGTAGCCATGACAACAATGAAGAAAATGTAATGTGCTCCTCAAACATACCCCTCTTTCTCTCCCTCTCTTTCTCTTTTGTTCTCTCTCCATCTTTCTACCAGTATCTAAAGTCCATCTATTCATCAGAGGTCGATCTATATATCCATCTATGATCCATCCTATTCATCAAGTGATATTATTGTCTATGTTTTCTTCTTCTGTAATAAATGGTCTATGTGCATGTGCACATGTACACCTCTCTCCCTCTATATCCAAGCTAAAAAGTCCCGTTTCCCTCTCTCCCTCTCTTTACCTCGTCCTTCACCTTATTAGTTTTTATCAAATGACTGATATTATTTATGTAAACAACTTGCCTTGTATCAGACCTTCCATTACATTAGATCATACTTTAAGTGCTTTACGCGCAAAGATGTAAAAAAAAATAGTAGCAAACACAAAATGTCTGTCGCTATTACCAGCCAACGCAGGATCGATCGGAGAGGGTTCGGCATTGTACTGATGACTGAAACGTGCTCCTGCTCAACGGATCTCAATACTCGTGCCACTTTCGAGATGCGCTTACTTCTTCCCCAGTCTTCCCTCACTGGCTCTGATAGAAATGTCACAAAAACAGTGTCGCGAACAATGGCCGACCGACGCAACTCTGCCTTTTATCCGCCCGCCTGCGTGCCGAGGCCGTCACGAGAGAACGCACCTGTACAAGGGCGTTATCGTCGAATGCTCGCAAATATCGTTCAACGCCTACTGGTGGATGGCAGTTGTCTTTTTGACTTGAGATTTAATATATTGATACCCATAGCTCTGGAAGGCAGGATGCTTTGCTTCACGCATTTTTGTTTAATGTGTTATCTGATTTGCATACATATTGCAACTGTAGGTAATGTAAAACCTTCTTGACACGTAAAAACGTATCTGTTCATCTAGACCCCATTTTGTGTGTTTGTATTGTCACATTCAAATGCAACCATGTTCTCACGCCCTTCTGAAGTGAAGGATTGATCGTGGCAGGCAGGTGGTTCACTTTGAGGCGGCTTCCTCTGATGATTGAAGCGAACAGAGAATTTCCAATCTTTTTGCTCTGCGCCGACAATATTACTCCGAACCGGACGTATAGTGTGTGATAACCACAGGGAGATTTCATATCAAACATTACTATAATCAGTCATAAACGCATACATGGTTTTCGATTTTACATGACGCTGCCACCATGAGATCAACGCTTACTATACACTAGCGAGAAGTGGGACGTGGATGAGCATACCTACTCACACATAATGAGAATTTGATAGCTCCCATCCCATCAGAGCGCGCTTTCACTATAAAACAAAGGATGACACAATACGGCCAACATACACAAACACTCACACAAGCACGCACACACACACTCACTCACACACACACACACACACACACACACACTAAATACACGCATGGACTGTCTGGGATCTCAATTTTACGCGTGTACGCAATGTGTCATAACAAGATGACAAGAACATAATCATTATCGGTCATACAGTTTTCACCTGGGCTATCGATGCGGTTGCGATACATTCATGAAAGTTTTATTCTATCACCGAAAAGACTTGCTACTGATGGCTGTATTATATAACTCAGTAACCGCGAGGCTGATCAACAACGTAAACTATTATGTAGTATAGAAGTACTTGTTATATATCGATGTATAGGCTACATTTCCGATTGTTGGATTGATAAAGTTTGGTGATGATGTATGAATGTGTGGACGGATATCCGTATGCGTGTTATAGTTACCCTCGTATCTATAGGTACATAGCTATCCAATGTAGATGTGGAACAAGTGTATCATGACAAAAGAACTAAATCTATGCAATCCTGCCGAAATACAGAGCGCGCTGTAATTCTTCTTTGTTAATGCTATTTTTCATGTTGCTTTTGTTCTGCGTAGTGACCACGAAGTATATTTCATGTACTTGCGTGCGTACGGCATGGACTACACTAACTTACACGCACACTTTGCGCTCCTGATATAAACGGTTTGCCGCCAGCTAATTCCTGCCACCCGTGTTCGGCATCGTGACGCTATGAAATACCTATGACCGACTTAATATGTCGTTGGGGAGCAGCGATCATTTACTTTATCGTCTGCTGGACACCCCTTTTTGTCCCAATGGGCACCGGGAGCTGTCGGGGAGAAAGTTGTGCCTTGATGGGCTATTCGTGATGTCACGTCTCACCTACGGGCTAAATAATAACAGCAGGAAAATGTGATTGCGATGAGGAATTTTATTCATCAAAACATTACTCGGCAGTTTTAGTCAACATCAATTCGAAAGAGAAAAAAGTGACAAATTTACAGTCTAATGTCTCTAAAAAAAAAAAATCGTTCTCGAAAGCCAGGTAGAAGATAGATGGAGATTTCATATTTCCCAACGAGATGATTGCGTTACCTTTCAGGCACCCCCGGAGCATTTCCTTGGCATGATAAGTTTACATTGTGGTTGATTAATAGGACCGCGTGATTTCGCAATGACAGGAAACTACCATATTCCCCTCCCAGTTTTTCTGTCTTCCTGCCCCTCTATCTTTCGTTCTACTTCTTCTCTCTTTTCTCTACGTTCTTCCCCCTGCCATATTTTTGTCGGTCTACCTCTCTCTATCTATCTATCTATCTATCTATCTATCTATCATCCCTTCATTATAATTACATTATTCTTCTTTTCCTACCAGTGCTGACGCCATTCGAAAATGCCAGTGTATTTGTCACGTTTGACTTGCCATAATCGGAGTCATAAAAGGAGCAATGATAATACTTAATTAGATGATCACTAACTTTGGGAAGATGCGATCCCTCATATCCAGTGATAACTTTAAAGGGACTGCTCATTGTATAAGAAAATGTAAAATATCACCACAGCAGCGTTACACTATAATCTTGTCTCCTAAATTTGACCATGATATTAGATTAGGTTGCAATTAAGTCTTTGTATGTTAAACACGTGACATGACGAGAGTGTAACCAATGTCTAGCCCATTCGCAATATCATCATAAGAACAGTCTGCTTCTTCTACTTCTCCTTTTGATCGTCATTACTATTTTAGGCCTATAATCCCATCTCTTTTTTTTTAGCATATTCTTTCTGCATTTCCTTCTTTTTCCAACATTTTCTCGTACCACGTGTAAGTCCTCTTTCCTCATCTTTATGCTATTTTACTTATATCGTCATTTTTTTCATCTTCCTTTTTTTTTTTGCTCCTCTTCTTCATAGAAACTTCTTTTTTCTCCTCCTAATAATTTTCTTCACTTTCCTCTTCTTCATCATCTCATATTACACGTGCCTTATAAAGGTCTGAAGTCATCACCCTGCCGAGACACTTCCGATCTTTCATCCCCCACCCCCCACACTGCGCCCCGACCTCCATGGCGCCTTCTTTGAGTCGTCCACCACCTTCCCCGTTTGCATCTCTTGCGTTTCCATGACAGCACAGTTTCCACCGCTCTCGCCAGGCCTCACCCCCCCCCCCCTATTAACGTGAAATCTTGCTCATCGCTGTATATACGCGCTTAAAAAGACTCCGATGCCACATAACGAATTGTATAGTCTACACTGCAAATTAAATGTGTAAAGTTGTGTAAAATATTCTTACATATAACTTTCATGATAGTGTAATACTTCTGCTATTAAAGGAAGGACTGTGTTGTAGAATATCAAATCATAAACAGAATATTCTCGTTGCAACTGATTGACAGATTGCCCTTCTTGGACGTAAATAAGCATTTAATTGATCAGTGTTTTAGTTGTAGCCATGACAAAAAGAAATCACTGGCATACATACTCGGGCAGGATTTGAACCTACGACCTTCTGATCTCCGGACAGGCGTCTTATCCACTAGACCGCCAAACTTCAGCCCGACAGTCAGTGCTGGTTCTAATCCTTGTAGTAACTCTAATAAAAGACTGATCAATTCAGTGCTTATTTACGTCGATGCAGGGAAATTTGTTTATCAGTTTCAATAAAAACAAGTCAACAGAACAATTTCTAGAGTTTGGAGATTATTCTCGGTTTGAATCCTGCCCTGTCCGTAAACCCTCATTGGCCTCCAAAAACTTACCGACATTCTCGCTTTGTTTCGAAATGAGTCTCTCTTTAGATACTCTAGGGCAACGGTTGCTGCTCTATAGGCCCATTTGACAAAAGAGTACTATACTAAAGGTAAATAAGACCTTGTGATTCAACAAAGGTTATATGGCTTTTGAACGAGTTTCATGTGGGAGTGTACCATGGGACGCTTTACGCTCTGGTGGAGGCAAATTACAAAGGATTCTGCTTGCATTGTTTAAACAACACTTACAAACACATACACACAAACAAAAAAAATCGAACGTTTCTCCTGTTCATAGGAAGGCAATGCGACGAGCATAACAATAGGGGACATTCTGACATATCGTGCCTAAACCTCTCCCACAGAGTAAGAACCTTCTTGCATTTATGTTCTGCATTAAAATTTGAGCAGAAGTATTAACCAGTTTTCGTATTCGTATGATCGCTTTGGTAGGGCCCCCAGTTTAGAGATTATTTTTGTCTTCGAATGGACTTTCTGTCCGGTTCTTTCACGACAAAGTTGCGAAACAAAACAAAGCTAAATCAGTAAATATAACTTCATAATGACTGTGATGTCTGTAAAGGGACTCACAAGCGTGCGGAAATTGCTTCGCGTGTTGCCGGTTTTGCTGGCATTGGATCTTATTTGTTGGTATTACCGAATGAACATTATTTTGTCCTAACAACCGTTACCGAATAATATACGTTACACTAGTTTAGTAAAGTAGTAACTTAAATATAAAAGTATCAAATTGTATCAAACTCCATTTGATATTCTGAACAGAATAAATATCATAACAAAAAGAGATATATAGGGCCGTACGTTGGAACACACATTTATGTTGATTTGTGCCTTTAATCATGAACATGAATTTGAGGGAGAATCATTATCATAGGTTCGTCATAAAGTGAGTTAGCCTTTATCTCATATCTGAAGAACGTTTGATAATGCTGATTCATTAAATTCACGTTGTCATCGTGTGTTTGTGGATGTGTAGGTGTGCGTATAGCGTAGGGATATATGTTTTGTTCATGATTCAAGTGGAATGTATTTCAATGAATAAAATCGGTTACAAAAATAGTACCGGAGGAAATATCAGTCTGCTCATACATGGGTGAAAACTCAATTATTGACTTGAAAGAGCAAGATAAACTTGAATTCATTCATTCAGTTGTTTCGTGTTTGCTGTTGTATATGCGATAGGCTTGATCAACAGCCCGACTGCAAATATTGATATCCATCTGTACTTCCTACAGTTCTTTGACTGGTCAGGCATCATCAGTCAAGTATAACAAACGTTAAGGCGTGTTGTACAGTAAGAAAAGATAAAAGCCCTAACCCTCAGGAAAGAATTATGTTTGAAGAAAGAAAGAAAGAAAAAAATATGGGTTTTCAACAGACCAGCATATTAATCACAGACTGAATTTGGGATTTTATATTGCTCTTTTTCCACCGAAAGTGTTGGAGCAATGCCAACTTGAAAAACTGAAGGAGAAAACAGGATAGAAGAACAAAACGCCTTTATTCCTGACAAGCAACAGACTTCATATAGCTGACATCATGGCTTATCATTATCACCCTTGCAGTGTCGTCTGCAAGTTTTCCCGCCACTTTTCTGTTTCGTTTTCACCCTTCCTCTCTCTCTGACCATCAGTCCATTAATGTCCTTTCTGTCACTGTAATAGTCTTCTTTTTGTCTCTAAACCGTCTGCTTGCTATTTCGCTGATAGGCTAGACCTCGTAGACACGCAACCATTCATCATTACGTCAGTGCTCACGTGACATCCAATTATTGTGATGGAAGACCTTACGCGTGAACAGTTTGCCCCCAATTTGCCGTAATGGCACCCGACCGCCCCCTCTGTTTGATGATCGATCACTGGGGAGGTCGTTTCGCCTTGGGATCGGATGATCTTTACCCACTCTTTTTCTTTATTTCTTATTTTATACACAATCCATACTCATATTTCGTTGAATCCGAGTCACTGCTTTGACAGACATAACGGATTATGATGTTAAAAAAATTAACGTATATAGGTTTCTAATTGTCTACATGCACAGTTCTAAGGATTTTAAGGTGCCAAAACCACATTTCACAGTGACTGTTCTTTGCGATAGTTGTTAATCTCCTGTTGATATCTGCAATGTGATGTATTTCTGAAAGACTTATATAATACGACCACAAAAAAAAGAAAGAAAAGAAAATCCGAGTGCTTCTTATCAAGCAGCTACCACTGTGTCTGAAAATCTAAAACATTTCCATGATTATTTCATAGAGGAACAGTTCTAATAGTTAGTCGTTCGCATAAAATCGTTGAAATTAATCCAAACCGACTTCATTGGGAAAAAAAAGTTTCGTTTGAAAATCGCAACCGCCGGTTGGTTTAAAAAAAAACAGTCACGCTTCTCCAACATACATTATGAAGTCATAATCATAATCAACACTGCCCATATAACGGCCCATGATAGTACGAAAATGTAAAGCAAATGTAAAGATTATCTCACATATTTTCGTTCATCTGGCACGTTGAAAGAGTATTTGACATGTATTATCCTTTACCCATGTCAGCAATAAGCGGAAAGAATATATACTTTTCAAACAAGAACTTTTGTCTAATCTTTTTTTCAATCTTCTTTACTTTTTAAGTTATTTACATTGAGGACAGTAATATTATGGATGAAACTAAGATAAAAAAAACAAATGCACTTTTGAATAACTTATCCGACTATCCTCAAGCCTCAAACATAATTTTTACATTCACCAAATTTATTATTGCAATGTTCTAGGTAAATTCCTCTTGTTTGAATCATCCATCACTTTTTAGTTTTTATTTGTTATGATGTATTTGAGAGTAACATACCCGTAAACGGTGTAGATGAACACGCTGCGTTTTTGGAAGCAGTGACCGTCTCTGACTTTATGATTCTGGGAGGTTGTGTAACGGTCTTGTAACAATTTTCCCTACACACTGCGGCTACTATACTAGTATAGGAAGATGAACAATAATATTCAAGATGTAAGTGCACCAACGAGAGTGTCCAGGAATCCAAATTTGTGAAATTTCACGTAGAAGAAAAAGCAGCAGTAACAACAACAGCACAAAACAAAACAAAAAACACGCATACACGCATATCAAAAAGAAGGGGAAAAAAAGGAGAAAAAAACACAGACCTGTATAACGTCACTCCGCATGGTACCGTGCAGACGCCCATGATGTATGAACGGATGCATTGTAAACTGAGCAGACGACTGAAAGAGGAAGAAAGATAGCGGATGATGTATCGACGAGGAAGTTCCTGAATTTGCTCACTTCATCACTTGGATGCACCCATCAAAACAGGAAAAAAAAACACCAAGAAAATAAACCCAGGACTGAAATAGCAACTGCCAACAAATTAACGAGGCACTCAATGTGCTCATAAAGTCATTTGAGGTCAAAACAGTAGGCCTACTTGTATTTGTTATAATAACGTCAAGATGACATACTCGGGACAAGGAGGCCATGGGTTCTATACCAATTTCTTTGGTCACGACTGCTTGTAATTTGCGAAAAATAAATGAATCAAAGTTGTTGTTTTAATTTATAGAAAGAAAGAAGAGAGAGAATTAAAGACAAATGAAATTAAAGACCAAAAAAAAAAAAAATCATCCAGCGATCTGCTGCATGTATTATAATGCTGACTTCAGACAATAGGAAAACTATGGATCCGGCTTAAACCGCAAACTAAAAAGCCAAGTTATAACGTTGCATCCTTTAAAAAAAAGCAAACAAACATAGCTTCTTAACCAATTAAAATTTGCTTTTCAGGCTATAATAGATTAACTTCCCCCAAATATATGTATATATATATATATATATATATATATATATATATATATATATATAATTATATGAAGAGAGAGAGGGGGAGGGAGAGATATTCGGAAATGAAAATCCGTTTATTGCATAACAATCCCAACTATTTATGCATCTATCTGTCTGTCTGATCATTACCCATTAAGCCTTCTCTCATTCATATATCTATCTACAATCTATCTCCTACAACACTTGGCCAGCTTTCTACGTATCTACTGCAATATATGATATCGTCCTAAGTTTCTTGTTTTCCATTATTGCCTGATGGCATGGTACAATTGTATACACGGATAAACGAAAATATTTGCCTTGTTGATCAACATAATCATTGGGTAGGTTAACGAAGAATGTAAACGACGGTTTTAAACGACAGTTTGTTTGTTTTTTACTTACGCTCCACCCCCCCCCTCCCACACACACACACACACACACACACACAGGACAGAGGTGGAGTGGACAATATTCGTTAGACAAAGCCCGCTTTTGAAGAAGATAAAATTTTGAACAGGAGTGAAATGCTGAGTAATATCAAGTAAATCAGTTAACCCCCTCTGCCACTATTTCTTCTTCTTTTTTTTTACAAATCGATTAAATTAAAGAAAAAAATTCAGTCCGGCTTCCGACAAACATAGATAAACTTTTGAGTTTTATCTAAGGTGGATGTGGAACCACCGTGGGAGTGGGTAACGCACAATATTATAAACAGAATGCATTAGGGCTCAAATCTTATCAACAAGGTATTTTAGTAATAATGTCCACCATCGAGCCGGGAGTATTATGTGTACTGTATATATAGCAAGGCTGGTTAGTGAAATAGTAATGGTATAGGGTCTTCTTCGAGAACAATTTATAGCGAGTCTTAGGTCTGCAACGCCAAGATGGCACAACTTCCCGGGTTGGACAATGGAAACAACGCATGTGCACTGAGCACACCAATTTTTGCCAAATTAGCGTCGTTTCATTAGCATTAGCTTCGTAGATCTAATGCTTGCTAGTATATTGCATTTAACACTGGAGACTTTATGATATATATATAGTTTTACCTTGGGTAAATGAGACCATATGATAGGTTTTCTTGTGTACTCCATATCAAAATCCATCTAACAATATGCAGCTGAAATCTGTAATTCTAGGAGTAAAGAATGAAAGAAAAAATCACGTGAAAACATTGTCTAGGTCAATAATTCCATAGACTTTTAGGACAATCGCGTACAATGAAGTGTGGTACTGGCTAATAGTCGATTTCTAGAAGTCGATCTGATAATCTGCAGTTGGTGGATGGCAGGAAGTCGAGGGGAGTTCCGGGGGAAGGCAGATGAGAGGAAAGGAGAATGGCGTGATGTATCGGGGTGTTGATCAAGCGCCATCTCAGCTATGATTGGAGCCATGATTGCCCCTTATCAGATCGTAAATATCGCGGATGCGCAATCCCCGTCACGCTCATCCGTCAACACGCAAAATCCGAGGTGCCGGTGATTCTTTATCTGCAAAAGAAACCATCCGCGCGTGCTTTCTTTGCGCCGTAGCGGCGCATGCGCAGTGCGTCTCCAATGAAAGCTCACTCCGCCAACAAATACCATGTGACATGCGCTAAGCTCCACAAGACTACAATCCATCAAGTTTGCGATGACAAACGTCACAAGGAGAAGCCCTCGAAAGATATCTTTAATTGTATAATCACATAAAGAGTACTTTTTGGAGACCCTTTTCTCCTTCTTGATAAACGTGACGTCCGCAAAACTGAGGGAATCTGCCGCCAAAAGAAACGAACTGGGGAAAACAACGCGAGTGACTGTGCAAACCTTTTAAGCTTAATTGCACGTGATTACGTGGAGATTCGCAGTGGAGTCCCATACACCACAGAAACCTATGGAAGTGTGCTAATCTGCAGGCTAAACAAAACGAAAGAAAAAGCGCGGAGACCAAATGGATAGCGAAAGTTACTTTCCTGCCTCTCATAAAACTCGAAGGTCAGTGGAACAAAACAATCTTGCAACTGACTTTATCCCTCAATCTCCAGGTTCCTTTGCTTTCTTTTGTCCTTCTTTCTTTCATTCTTCACCATCTCTCTCTCGCTCTTCCCCTTTTATGTCTTTATGCTTTACATCAAAGTAATTAAGTCACTGACGTTGTCATTGGAACGTTCTATTCCGCACTAAGGTAAAGACTACGTCGTAATGTTAAGGTGACGTCATGAAATTTGGTCATGATCCCATGATCCCTGAAAAAGACTTTAATCAACTGTTCGCGAAGCAAGAGACGTCATTATTTTCTTGATTGCTGTACACTATCCAATAAGAGAAAACTATTTCCATTATTTTGTACTTCTTAGTATTGCAGCGATACTTAAAATGAAAAAGAATAAAAGAATAAAATGAGAAATACAAAGTTTACTCATACTAATTGTTAACAACAACCACGGCTCCTGACCTACTAAACCATGAGATTTGATATAACAAACCAATGTGTCATTATCTTACACATCTAATAAAATCTGACAAAAGTTATGATAAACAGCCCACAATACTGTAGATGGGTAATTTAAAAGGAATAATTCATGTACTCCGAATAAAATCAATGAAGGCATTAAGTCAAACAAAGTGACGATGGCACTTTCATTTCAACAGATAAATACAACATGACATTTTAAAGTTTCTCACGCTTTCATTACGATATGTACGAGAACCATGCTGTCAAGGTGTCAGTCATGTTCAGTCTGTTTTGCCTTATTGATTTCACCTTATTTGCTGAAGACAATTAATGCGAATTCGTGCGGAAAGAGGAGTAGGCCTACCTCTTTAAGGGTATACATGTTTGCAAATATGCATCAAGCCTATCACTGTGGAAGAAAAGCAGCCCAAGGACATTGCCTGCATGATTACCCTTTGGCAAAAAAGCGGCACAATCAGGTGTTAACAACATGTCAGCACAACACAGATTTCGCTACTGATCTATACTTCCAAAAGAAAAACCCAAAACGAAACAAAAACAAAAATATCGACAAACCTGAACATAAGAGCACATGCAGAATCCTTCCAAGTGTCTGTCTTTTCATTGCTTCTTGCAGAATTATTTGTCACCTCTTGTCAATTTATACCCATCTATACATTTTGTATAGATGGTTTCTCAAGCGGTTTCATTACGAGAACCATGCTGTCAATGATGTTTAAATTCTGTTTTGCCATATTGATTCCACCTTATTTGCTTAAGACAATTAATGCAAATTCGTGCGGAAAGAGGAGTAGGCCTACCTCTTTAGGGGTATCGATGCATCAAGCCTATCACTGTGAAAGAAAAGCAGCCCAAGGACATTGCTTGCATGATTACCCTTTGGCAAAAAAAAAAAAAGCGGCACAATCAGGTGTTAACAACATATCAACACAACACAAGTTTAGCTACTGATCTATACTTCCAAAAGAAAAACCCAAAACGAAACAAAAACAAAAATATCGACAAACCTGAACATAAGAGCACATGCAGAATCCTTCCAAGTGTCTGTCTTCTCAATGCTTCTTGCAGAATTCTCTGTCACCTCTTGTCAATTTTCCCTTTCTACGTTTAGATTCATTCTGGTTCGCCACTCACATACAGTCTACGCTTGGTTGATTGTCATCAAACACATTTAATAGTAAAGAGAAAAAGAACTTGAAAGAAAAAAGTACAGCTGCCAACAACGGCACACATCTATACACACATACACACAGACAATCTCGGAGGGGAAAAGATCACACACACACACACACACACACACACACACACACACACACCAAGAGGAGCGCAGGGAAGGAAAGGAAATAGAGGAAGAAAGAGGGGATGGAAGGGGAGGGGTTTGGATAGAGAGGGGGAAGGGAAGAAGGGGGAGATGCGTTCTTATACTCGATCCTTATGATCCGTTCACATTCATGAAATGAGATATAAATGCAAAATGTCAGTGAATTCATTATTTCCAGTTAAAGTACTAAAAAATACGATATTGTAACCATGATAAAGGTAGTACAACGACAGCCTAAATGTTAATGGTTGATATTAGTAATCTACGTCATCATGGAAATTAATAGAAAACACAGTTGTTCTGGTTTTCAGTGCTTCTCTGAAGATATTTGCTATTCATCATGGACTCTTGTTCAATATTAATTGTAATGCCGTCAAAGATCAGTTTTCTTAAACTTCGTAACGGGTTTGTGGTGTGTATATCTCGGTACGTTTCTCTTTTAACATTCCTCTCGCTTACTTTTAGTATATAAGGTAATTGATGTGATTGAATCTAATCTAAGTCAGTTTTATTGAATTTGATCCGATTCTATTAAATCAAATTTCCTTCACTTCCGTTCCATTTCATGGCTGTTCAACAGTTTATCAGGGATTTCCCTAAGACTTGCCCATACAGCCCACCAACAGCCGTTATATACACAGAACGATCTCAAACCGTTGCAATAGAGCTAGAAAGGAGAAGATGATTTGATAAGCTCCCCCACAATGGTAATGGGGTAAGAGATCAAGCATTATACATCTGATGGAAAAACATTGGCGAAATAGCTAATCCTTAACAGCGATCAGCACTTCACACGAGGACGGTGATGA